>NW_024733231.1:4070868-4320055 GCF_018991925.1 Homarus americanus
CTAGTGTGCTTCGTTCAGTTACGTATTGCTAGGGGGTGAGGGAAGTGAGGATAGGGCCCTTAATCTAATAGTGACAACATACCAATCAGGGCCACCTCCTCCATTCAGGGCCAAGATGAGTCAGTAAGATTGTCATGTTATCCTAAGCGTTTTATTTTACCAAGAGATGACACTGAGGAGTTTAAAATGAGCACAAGGGGAATGGAACCCATGTTTTGGTGTACCCTAACCTAAGCATACCATTACACACACACACATAAATATCCCCCCACATACAAACAGTCCCAAACACACAACACATATGAGTATACACACACACATACCCCCACACACACATACCCCCACACACACATAGCCCCACACACACATACCCCCACATACACATAGCCCCACACACACATAGCCCCACACACACATACCCCCACACACACATAGCCCCACACACACATAGCCCCACACACACATACCCCCACACACACACATAGCCCCACAAATCCAAATGGCTGAGTCGCAAATATCAACCAAGAATAAAGGAATTAACAAAATATAATAAAAAAAAGATGAAGAATGATAAGCACAACAAGACTCAAGTAATAAAAAACAAACATAGGCATAAATCAACAAGGAAGAAGGTAATAAGAGAGACACGTGGAGATAATAAATGTAGACATAGAGATAATGAGTATTTGATTGAGTTGTTTTATTTTGACATCTTCTTTACTTTCTCTCACTCACTACTTCCTTCCTTCCTTCTCACTCCTCCTCTTCCCTCATTCATCTACTCCCTCCTCCTCCTCCTCCTCCTCCTCCTCCTCCTTGTTCCCACACACCACCACACCAGTAGTCAAATATAAAGCCCTTAACTGCAGTAATTGGAACCACTTGTTAAAATTCCCTCACCGTGAACCTTCCATTATATCTGCCTCCTCACCTCACCTCAACTGCCCTGCCTCACTTAACCTAACCTCACTAACTTTACCTTGACTCACTAACCATCCATGACCAACCTTACCTTACTAACCTTATCTTAACTAACCATCCATCACCTACCTTACCTTACCTTTCACTTGCCTTTTATTTTATTTTTTATTTATCCACATTTTTATTTCCTTTACGGGATTTTCTTAATTTAAATATATATACAGTAATTATATTTTTTACGCTTCTTACTATTAATGTCTTTTTGTTTTTAATTTGGTGCTTTTGTTGTTTTTTTCGACATTTCAGGTAAAATTCTCGAAATCGTTGGTCGCTAATTGAGATGGTAGTTAATTGGTCTCTCTCTCTCTCTCTCTCTCTCTCTCTCTCTCTCTACTAAATACAATGCTCACCCTCTTTTCTCTCTCCCTCCCTCTCTCTTTCAGTGCCTCTCTCCCTCCCCCTTCTCCCCACCTGTCACCCCATACCCACATCCTTTCTCCCCACCACTATAAATACCAGATGCCTTGCCCACGTTGCCCATTACCCGGAAACGCGTGACTTTGCTGGGTACCGTAGCCAACATCTGCCCACACGTGTCTACCCCTCCTGGATACGTGTCTCACTGATATGGCACACTTTGGACACGTGACATGACAGTCCTTTCCTGTATCTGGACACGTGGCACATCTCCGTGACTCTAAACACTGGCCACGTATAATCTTTTCTCTACTTGGACACGTGTCATTCCTAGATACTCAAATACACGTGTCACATACAGTACAACCATTTCCTCTACTTGGACACGTGTCATTCCTATATAAGGCCCTCTGCTGTATTAAGACACGCGTTATACAAATATGCCAACACCCCGCCCCCCACCACCCGTTTCTTGACACGTATCCAATTCCTGGGGCTGTGCTGTCCCCTGTAGTTGGATACGTATGAGGTGTGTGACATGGGTGTCTCTCTCTCTTTCTCTCAACACATGTCACATTATTATGATCACTTTTCGTCATATTTGGACACGTGTGATATATAACTTCCTCTCTCACCTTGACATGCGTGACATTGATGCGACAAATGGTCATACAAACTGTCATATACACTTTTCCTCTCCCACTTTATACCTGAAGAGACTGCTAACCTAACCTAACCTAACCAAACATAACATAACATAACATAACATAACCAAAACATAACCAAGCCTGACCTGATCTAACCTAACCTAACCCAACCTGACCTGACCTAACCAAACCTAACCTGAAGAGACTGCTGGTGGGGTTTCATATACGGTGCAGTAAAACCTAACCAAACCAAACATAACATAACATAACATAATATAACATAACCAAAACCTAACCAAACCAAACATAACATAACATAACATAACCAAACCACAGAGACGATTTCAGTCAGAATTATTCACCAAGATGACCACCACCACCACCACCACAACAACAACAAACTTCGCCACCTTAGGCAAAACTCGAGCGAACATTCGTCTGACTTCCGCGATGTTGTTATTATACAGGAAGGAGAGCAGCGGCGTTTCGTCAGGCTTAGTTGATTGCTCTTACTGGCATAAATCAACCTTTCAAGATTTATATATAAAAATTATCACAAGTAAACTTATATAAACAGATCCAGCATCACACACTTACACCAGTTGACCAAACCAGTACCACACATCTGTCCCTACACACCTCTACCACACCAAGACCACACACTTGCATCTCACATCTGTCACTACACACCTGTCACACCAGTATTTAAATCACCCCATCCATGCATCACTATTTCCGGGTACACTAACCAAGGATTGCTGTTGACATTATTACTGTCTGAGGTCAAGCGTTTATCATCATATATTATGTAGTGTGTGTGTATGTGTGTGTGTGTGTGTGTGTGTGTGTGTGTGTGTGTGTGTGTGTGTGTGTGTGTGTGTGTGTGTGTGTGTGTGTGTGTGTATGTGTGTGTGTGTGTGTATGTAGTGTGTGTATGTATGTGTGTGTGTGTGTGGTGTGTGTGTGTGTGTGTGCGTGCGTGTGTGTGTGTGTGTGTGTGTGTGTGTGTGTGTGTGTGTGACCGTTTTTGTGGTGTGTGTAAACTGTATATGTTTTTGTGACTGTGTGTGTGTATTTTTCATGACTGTGTGTGTGTGTGTATTTTTGTGACTGTGTGTGTGTACGAGTGTACGTGTGTATCTGTCCTCTCCTCAAGACCTCTTTACAAGCAACACTCCTTAAGCGCTCAGCAATATGACACCCTGAAGACAGTCTATACTTCAAGGTGTAAATTGCTTTGAGATTAACATGTACACTTCCTGAATACACCCAGATATATTAACACACCCACACACCTAAATACTACAGTCTCAGGACAATATCGCGGCCATTTTGTATTATATATTCTTGTTTTTGTTGACATGAATCAATTAACTAACTTCTTACACTACCTGATTAATTTAGGATATTTAGTGAGGCCCAAAACACCCAGGTAACACAGGTAATACATGTACTAATTGGAGTATAATTACCTGACTTACCTGTGTCGTGTGGGGGATTATTTATGTGGTTACAACAAAGATGGCGTATGGGAGACAAATAACTAGTTAATATGCGCCATAGTTGTGTTTATAATGTTCTAATTGGTTTGTGAATCAGCCAATCACAGGTCGTATTTCCACCACTGCATACTCGCAAAAGGTTGACCACCACCACCACTACTACTACAGCCACCATCTTCACTACCACAAGTACCACTATCATCACTACTATCACCATTACCACTATCATTACTAACGACCACCATCATCACTACCACCATCACACAACATAAGTACCACTACTATTACTACCACTATCATCACTACTATCACTACCACTATCATCACTACTATAACCATTACCACTATCATTACTACGACTACCATCACACAACACAACTACCACTACTACCACCATTACCACTATCATCACTATGACCACCATCATCACTACCACTATCATCACTACCACCACCACAGTCAATACATCAAAACGATCAACACTACCTGAACCACTACACCACACACACACACTAGACCGTCTTATAACACCCTAAATAAATCTCTTCAACTATAAAGGAACCAAGAAGCTGCTCAAAATGACCACGTCTTCACTATAAAAAATTCCAACCTCATTACTTTAAATACCTTACACTTGTATATTTCACCAAGAGGCCAATTTTATAATCTACCTCCAAATCCAACCGCTGATATTACGTTGATAAAATATGGATTTCCGACTAGTGCGAATCCTGAGGGACACTGATGTCCAAGAGATTCTGTCTGGGACCCCACGACGCCTGGGCACGCACATCCGGTTCGCAAACCATTTCCAGATCCTCCAGGATGGACCTCTGGCCGAGGGCGAGGGTGTGTTCCTCGCCTACGACCTCCCAGAAGACGGTATCCACTGCGTATCACTGTACCGCTGCTTCGACGGCCGCTACCTGTACCACGACTCCACACCTAGACCAATGAATCAACTAGTACGACGGTTCATGCAGATCCACAACATCCCACAGGAGCAAGTGGCAATAGTTGATGCCATTGTGCAGGGCCCCGTCTTCCACACATGTGCCTACCACGCCCTTGCCTTCCTTGACATCGTCTCCAGTGTTGTCATCGAAGACTCATGGCTCGTTGTCCACCACTACAAGGAAGCGATCCGTTCACCCTTCCCCGATGAACTTGTGGTGCTTCGAGCCTTCCGGATGATCGGCGAGTTCCACAACACTATCAACCTCACAGCTCCCAGCATCTACGAAAGTGTTCTGCCTCCCGTCCACTGAACCCCCCCCGTTATTATGTGTAAATTTAAAATATAATTCACATTCAATAAACTGTAAATAATCATTACTATTAGTTATTATCATCCTTAAATGGGAACATGATCCACCCACCTGTTGGAGGGGTGGTGGAGGAGGGAGCGCCGCAGGAGGGTGACCACCAGGAGAGCGTTGCCCAGGATGGCGAGGATAGTGACGACCACCAGGGCCGCTGCCTCGCCCCCCACGCCCATCACGCCGCCCACAACCACCTCACCAACATCCCGCGCCACCTGCAACACATACGTAAACACCTGTAACATGTGTGTATGTGAACGTATGTATGCATGAAAGTATAAATATATATATGTATGAAAGTATGTATGTAAATATGCATGTTGAAAGTATGTATGAAAGTATGTATGAAAGTATGTGTGTATATCCTCATCACCATCTTAACAGCTACACTGGCCTACTAATGGCTCCCCTCCTGTATATATTAATATTAAGATAATTTTATACCAAAACTTTACTCTTAAGGCTATTTCTGGTTTACTATTATGTCTGTCTGTCTGTCTGTCTGTTTGTCTGTCTATCTATTTATCTATCTCTCTATCCGTCTGTCTGTCCTCTGTTTCTGTCTGTATCTATCTTATCCATTTATCTATCTATCTATCTATCTATCTATCTATCTATCTATCTATCTATCTATCTATATGTATGTCTAGCCAATAATACACCACTATAATTTATTTCCCTCTAAACATGCATACACCATTAATAAATCACCTATGACACACACACACACACACACACACACACACACACACACACACACACACACACACACACACACACACACACATTATTACACACACACCAGAACTTATTTATTACCCAATTAATAAATTACACATGAGATATTAGGCCAAATGTTACCCGCATTTGCTGCCCCAGGATCTCAGGGGACTTGTATATAAATAGGTATGTAAACAAGGTATGGTGTGTGTAAACAATGTCTGGTGTGTGCATATATGGGTCAGGTATGTAAACAATGTCTGGTGTGTAAACAATGTCTGGTGTGTGCATAAGGGGTCAGGTATGTAAACAATGTATGGTGTGTAAACAATGTCTGGTGTGTGCATAAGGGGTCAGGTATGTAAACAAGGTTTGGTGTGTAAACAATGTCTGGTGTGTGCATAAGGGGTCAGGTATGTAAACAAGGTATGGTGTGTAAACAATGTCTGGTGTGTGTGTGTGTGTGTGTGTGCGTACAGTGATCTCGTGACGTCCAGCTGATGCAGTAGTGGAGGCAGGCAGATTATCACCCAGCTGGCCAAGGCACTAAATAGCCATCTGTACCACCTGACGCACGCACACACACACACACACACACACTCATTGCATGCCCTCAGATAAGATACCATCAATCTTCGTAACTATGACGTAATCTGTGACGTACTGGTCTGTATAATGTAACTATGACGTAATCTATGACGTACTGGTCTGTATAATCTAACACTGTATTAATGTTGTATACTGTAACCCATTGTACATTTGTAATATACTGTACACTATTGGAGTCTATTGAGTTGTACTTTTTGTGAGTACAGTTTGATGAGTAGTGTACAGTACATGTACTTGCATTACACCTGTACTTGTACCTACACCTGTACAAAAATAGAAGTGTATCTGAACAGGTGTTACTAAATAAATTAAATTAAAGCGATAGTAAATCCCCCCCCCCTCAAGTTGAGTGTGTCTGAGGCACCCTGAGTGTGTAGTTCTTGGTTACTCCTAAGAGTAGATGGATAAAGCCTTTACCGGGTTAATGAGAGAGAGAGAGAGAGAGAGAGAGAGACCATTTCCTAGTTCCTGGTCAATGACACACACTGACACCCCCCCCCTATACTGGGAAAAAGCACTCCATTTGGTCTCAGCCAATAGGGGGACGACTGATTCCATTGACTTCAGTATTCAGCTAAAGGAGGGAAAGATGGAAAGGGAAGGAGGGAAAAGGGGGGAGGGAAGGAGGAGAGAGTGGGGGTGGGGCGCCTCGTTAGGGCTTCGTAAACTAACTTGGTAACAATGGCTCGTTCTATATCATGTACATATAATGGGTTAAAGATTATGGTGGTAAATATTATAGTGTTGACTTTGATATAATAATGGCTCTCTCTCTCTCTCAATCTCTCTCTCTCACTCACTTTCTGTCTCTCACTCATTCTCTTTCTCTGTCTGTGAGTGTGTGTGTCTGTCTATCTATCACTATTTTTCTGTGGCTTTATCTATCTATCTATCTGTATCTATCTATCTATCTATCTATCTATCTATCTGTCTCTCTCCAAACTCAATAATCCCATGAAATAGAACTAACATCCCAAAGCCACTCTCACACCCCAAACTTAACCTAAACCAAACCTGACCAAAAACTAACCAAACCTAACCTAACCTAACCAAACCAAACCAAACCAAACATAACCTAACCAAACCTAAGCAAACCAAACCTCACCAAACCAAATCTCACCAAACCAAACCAAACCAAACCAAACCAAACCAAACCTAACCTAACCAACACCCTTCATAGACTGACAGCTACCTTCCTCTTCCTCCTTCTCCTGTACAGCAAACTGGCATATCTCGCAAACGTCAGCACACGTCAGCACAAGGCAGCTTTAAGGAGCCAACCGGGGTAACATCGTCAGACCCGTCAGGACCTTTCCATTCCTTAGGTGTGTGTGTGTGTTTGTGTGTGTGTGTGTGTGTGTGATACTTCGTTTATAAGAAGTTTTAATAGTGAGTTAATTCCTTGATAGTGGTGTTTGGGAGGAGGAGGAAGCAGGGGGTGGAGGAGGAGGAGGATAGGTGGAGGAGGAGAGGAAAGAACGCAGGAGGAGAAGGGAGGAGGATGAGGGATAGAAGATAGGAGGATGAGAAGGAAGGAGGTGGGAAGGGAAGGAAGGGGACAGGGAAGAAGGTAGAAAGAGGAGGAGAAGTGAGACGAGAGAGGAAGAGGAGGAGGAGGAGGAGGAGGAGTCAGGTAGTTGAAATATCAGATAATTTTTTTTACCTAAGTGTTCAGCTCGGGTAATGACGTCACCAAGTGCTGAGAGACAGGTACTGGCATGGGCGTGGCCTGAGGGGTGTGGGCGTGGCTATACTTGACCGTGTAGGTGTGGGCGTGGCTATACTTGACCGTGTAGGTGTGGGCGTGGCTACACACCTGGTCATGGGGCGTCCCTCACTGTCAACGTGTGGTTATGTTAACAATAATTGACTTCACCCTGAATATAGGCTGGAGAGGGGTGGGGGGGAGGAGGGGGGGGGTGGGGAGGAGGGGGGGGAAAGAGGGGGGTGGGGGAAGAGGGGGGGGGGGAGGAGGGGTGTGGGGGGTGGTGAGGAGGGGTGGGGTGAGGGTGGGGTGAGGGAGGGGGGGTGGGGTGGAGGAGGGGTGGGGTGGGGTGATAGGGGGTGGTGTGTGGAGGAGGGGTAAGGAGGAGGGTGATGGGGTGGAGGAGGTGAGGGGAGAGGGGTGATGTGGGTGATAGGGGGGAGGAGGTGGGTGTGGAGGAGGGTGGGTGGGTGATGCGGGCAGGGCTAGTAGTGATGACTGGGTGTAAGAGGCGAAGTGCCACATCATTGTATATTCCTCCCAGCTACAACCACTACCACCATCCTCACCATCACCACCACTACCACCACCCCCACCACTACCACCATCACCACCACTACCACCCATTACCACCACCCCCTCCCCACCAGCAGTAAATACCGTGTGTTACAGTACAGGCATCAGGAAGCACCAAGCATGACCGTCTCCCCATCGCCGACAATCATAACAAGAATGAAGCCTAAATCACCAATGCCTCAGGTCCACAAATTCTCAGTGATTTTTATTTTCTGTTTGAACTATAAGATTTAGTACATAATTTCCCTCCCCCTCCTTCCCTCCAGTTACTTGCCCCTCCCTTCCCTCCACTGCCACTTGCTCCTCCTTTCCTCCAGTCACCCAGCCATACTTCCCTCCCCTCCCCTCCACACTCCCTCCCTTCATCGCCTCAGGCTGGCCAACAGAGAGCGACGTCTACCGTGTCCTTGCAAGGCTGAGAGGAATGTTGTTCAGTGCAATCATGATATATTTACCGACAGCCATTATACAGTACGTTACCTGTGTGTGTGTGTGTGTGTGTGTATGTGTGTGTGTGTGTGTATATGTATGTATGTGTGTGTGTGTGTGTGTGTGTGTGTTCAATAGTGTTCAATTAGCTTTACGTTACCCAATTCATTTCACTGTTTAATGATCTTCACTACATATATACACCCCTGACAGCTTAACCACCACCACCATGCTAAGCTTACCATCTTCACTACACACACAAGCTACAGTCTACATGAGCTTAGTAGCATGCAACAATTCCTCTCTCTCTCTCTATTGTGTTCTGCTATCTATACCATCAGTCTATTACACTCCTGGCTCTCAGTGTCTGTCTGTCTTTCTGAATATCTATCTGTCCGTCTGTCTCTGTCTATCTGTTCGTCTGTCTGTCTATCTGTCTGTCCGTCTGTCTCATGATGCCCGGCCACACATTGGTCTACACACCAACATCAATAACAATCACCCACACACTTAAAGTACCTCACCAAAGTACCTCACCAAAGTACCTCACTAAAGTCCCTCACCAAAGTACCTCACCAAGTTCCTCACCAAAGTACCTCACCAAAGTACCTCACAGAAGTCCCTCACCAGTTTAAAAGTCCCTCTGTAGAATAAAACTCGACCTTGTCCTAATTCTTGTCTTTGCCTTGAGATAACTCTTGGTGGGTTCATTGAGTCCTGTTAAAATGAGAACAGATCACCTGAAGATTAGACACCCAAGCTTGTTTTCACCTGAAGATTAGACACCCTAAGCTTGTTTTCACCTGAAGATTAGACACCCAAGCTTATTTTCACCTGATTAGACCAAGGGATGAGGGAGGGAAGTTAAATTGGTGTTCGGGTGTCAAATCATCAGGTGAAACAAGCTTGGGGTGTCTAATCATCAGGTGAAACAAGCTTGGGGTGTCTAATCATCAGGTAAAACAAGCTTGGGGTGTCTAATCATCAGGTGAAACAAGCTTGGGGTGTCTAATCATCAGGTGAAACAAGCTTGGGGTGTCTAATCATCAGGTGAAACAAGTGTCTAATGAGGAGGTATAAACAAGCTTGGGGTGTCTAATCATCAGGTGAAACAAGCTTGGGGTGTTTAATCATCAGGTGAAACAAGCTTGGGGTGTCTAATGAGGGGGTATAAACAAGCTTGGGGTGTCTAATCATCAGGTGAAACAAGCTTGGGGTGTCTAATGAGGAGGTATAAACAAGCTTGGGGTGTCTAATCATCAGGTGAAACAAGCTTGGGGTGTCTAATCATCAGGTGAAACAAGCTTGGGGTGTCTAATCATCAGGTAAAACAAGCTTGGGGTGTCTAATCATCAGGTAAAACAAGCTTGGGGTGTCTAATCATCAGGTGAAACAAGCTTGGGGTGTCTAATCTTCAGGTAATCCACATGACCCAGTTAAAAGATACGGAACTCCCAACACGCCACCCTAGACCTCATTTTGCCTCCGTCAGTGAACAAGTGAACAAGACAAATCAGAAACAGGACTGAAATTTATACCAATATTAAGACGATTTGTTAAGATATATCAACCTTATCACATGACTCTTTCTCGGTCAGTGGGTGGGTGGGTGGGTGGGTGAGTGGGTGAGTGAGTGGGTGGGTGAGTGAGTGGGTGAGTGCCCCTAACCTAACCTAACCCAAACTGTTCATGTGAGAATGTTATATTGTGGATTACTTGAGGGATTTGTCTAAAACTTTTATCTTTCTATTCTTCAGGCCCTCGATGGTTGACTCATCCACCGCCGACAATTTTTAGTTAAATGGTTCTGTTTTCTTTTGTCTGTCTGTCTGTCTATCTGTCTGTCGGTGTCTGTCTGTTCTCTGTCTCACTCCCAGCTGTCTCCCTCCCTCTGTCTGTCTGTCTCACTCTCACTCCTTTCAAGAATAATAACACTAAACATTTATCCATTTCAACAACAACAACAACAATAATAACAACAACAACAACAACAACAACTACTACAACAACAACAACAACAACAACAACAACAACAACAACTACCACCACCACCAAACCTAAAATAACTTATGTGGAAAACTTTAAGGTAAAAATCTTCACTACGAAACTAACTTACGAGAATCTTAAATGAGCTTCAATCCCTTAGGTTAGGTTAGGTTAGGTTAGGTGACTCGACAGCTGTAATGGTAAGCCAGCTTGTCTGAACGGTGACGTCACGGGTCAGTGTCCGCATTCAGGCACAAGAGAGACACGATAATGTTGTGTGTGTGTGTGTGTGTGTGTGTGTGTGTGTGTGTGTGTGTGTGTGTGTGTGTGTGTGTGTGTGTGTGTAGTGTGTGTGTGTGTGTGTGTGTAGTGTGTGTGTGTGTGTGTAGTGTGTGTGTGTGTGTGTGTGTGTGTGTGTGTGTGTGTGTGTGTGTAGTGTGTGTGTGTGTGTGGTGTGTGTGTGTGTAGTGTGTTGTGTAGTGTGTGTGTGTGTGTGTGTGTGTGTGTGTAGTGTGTGTGTGTGTGTGGTGTGTGTGTGTGTGTGTTGAGGTGTGTGTGTGTGTAGTGTGTGTGTGTGTGTGTGTGTGTGTGTGTGTGTTTTGAGGTGTGGGTGTGAGAGGCTGTGTGTGGTGTAGGGTACGGTAGAAGTGGGTGATAATGTGGGCGTGGGTGACATAATTTGGGCGTGAATGACAATGACGAAAGGCTTAGGGTAATTTAAAGACCTCGGGAACCACCACTACCACAATCACCACAATCATTATCACTACTACCACAATTAGTACCACTACAATCACAACCACTACTACTACCACCACCACAACAACAACAACAACAACAACTACTACAACAACAACAACAACAACAACAACAACAACAACAACAACAACAACCACCACCACCACCACCACCACCATCACAACCACCACCACAACAACCACCACTCCCATCACCACAACCACCACCACTACCACAATCACCAGTATCTGTCCGTCCTCCAGGCTGCCTCACTTTGTTTCCTTCCGTGTTGTGTTGTTGACTCTCAAGTTAAGGTCCTGCTTATGTAGACGATATATTTCTAGACTATTTTAGGAGGGGTAGGGGTCAGGGGAGGGGGCAAGAGGAGGGGTAGGGGTTTGGAGAGGGGGCAAGAGGAGGTGGAGGGGGTAAGGGGAGGGGGGCAAGATGAGGTGGAGGGGGGTAAGGGAAGAGGAGGGGGAGGAGGAGGGGTGGGGGGTTGTGGAGGGGTAAGAGGAGGTGGGGGAGGGGCAGGAAAGAAAGAGGTGGAGGAGTAGGGATGGGAGGAGGAGGGAGAGGAGGGGAAAGTTATTGGAAGAGGAAGAAGACCCGCAATCACTCCCCCCCCCAAAAAATCCTAACCTCCAACCTCACTCCCACCCAACCTCACCCCACCCAACCTAATCTAACCATCAAAGATTAAGCTCCACTACAACTCGACCTCAATCCCAACCCTCAAGAATTACCTTGGGCGTGAAGTACGACTCGAAACCTTGTCAGCATAAAGAATTCCTCGAAAATTACAGCAGCATTAGGTTAGGTTAGGGGAGAGTTATGTGAGGTGTGACACAAGTGAAGACGCGTTACATATAGGTCAGTCACACCGTCTGTCACACTAACCTAACCTATGTAACAACTGATATGTGGGAGTAATATGTATGTGAGGTAATGTGTGTACAGTATGTATGTATGTATGTATGTATGTATGTATGTATGTATGTATGTATGTATGTATGTACGTGTCTGAGTTCTTGCTGCTCGGTATTTATGACGTAATGTAGTGTGAGCCTTATGACACATCAGAGCCATCCGACATATTATTACACACACACACACACACACACACACACACACACACACACACACACACACACACACACACAGAGAGAGAGAGAGAGAGAGAGAGAGAGAGCGCTTAGGAATAAAGCCATAAGTGTCCTCTCAGGTGACGACAGCCATAATTAACCTCGAATCACCTGTAAAAGAAAAAATATCATTAGGTTAGGTTAGCTTTAGATTAGGTTAGGTTTAGGTTAGGTTAGCTTTAGGTTAGGTTAACTTTAGTTAGGTTAGGTTAGCATTAGTGTATTTAATCTTAAGCAAGAATGTGTAGTATAGCCCCCAGGTGTAGTCACTCTGTCAAGGTGTTGATAAAGCAGACAGGGTAAGCCGGTTCAGTGGGAGTTAAATGCCTCTATAAAGTATCTCAATACCTGGGAGATAATGACCTGGATTCTTATAACTTTCACGTTAGGAAGTGCCACACTAACCAATCTTAATACACCTCATTAGTATGAACCGAACGAACCATGAAGCCTCCGACCATCCACCAGTTCCTGCTAGATTTAGAATTTTTGTTTTGATTGCCACCGAGGGGGCTAGTTTATTGGGCACCCCCTTACATCCTGTGCAAGGTGAAGCGCAGAAGCGTTTACAGCGCCCATCTGGGAAGCATGCGTAGTTTATGCTTCCGTTTATGACTCCTGCATTAAGGGCGTAAAAGCCTGAAAGGTTATGGGTTTTGTCAGCAAGTTACTGCTAGCAACAAGCTGCACCGGACATAACATGACCCCTTGCCTCACGCTGACCCAACATAACCCTGCCTCAGCAACCCGCCCGCCCGCCTGTCTGCCTGACTGTCTGTCTCTCGGTAGTAACTGACTCAGGTGAAGATTAAGCACTCCTAGTTTGTTTTACCTGATGATTAACGCTAATCTAACCTAACCTAATTTAATCTAATCTAACTTAATCTAATTTAGCCTAACCTCCCTCTCTCACATTTAATTTCTTAATACATGTATACAACACGGGTCAAAGGTAATATTAACTATGTATATTCTATTACATGCTTTACAAGGGGGGAGGGGGTAGCGAGTGTCTGGTGGAGCGGGGTTAAGTTAAGTTAGGTGTCAGCGTTGGCGAGGGTGCTGTCGTGTGGCTCATCTTGGTCTTGCTGTGGTAGCTCGCTGACCCCTGAGTCCTGACACAGTTATTGCTTTTTCTTGTGTGTGTGTGTGTGTGTGTGTGTGTGTGTGTAACATTGTGTGGTTAACATGTATTAGTTTCAAGAATAAAATACATATCCGCACCTTTCATACGTGTATACATAGTGTCTGACTGTTTGCATACATTCATACAAAGGGGAGACTGAGGCCGTGTGTGTATGTTTACCTGACGTGTGTATGTTTACCTGACTCATGGGTGACTTGCCCGGCCGTGTCTACAAACGTTGGATGCTCATATGAGCAATAGGGGTTGGGTGTAAACGGGACTGCCCAGTATGGGCCAATAGGCCCGCTGCAGTTTCCTCCATTCTTATGTTCTTATGTGACTTACACACGTGTACATGCTCTTAACGTGAGTACTGTGACGTGCAGACATAACCACGCGCTCGTTCACACACACACACACAAATACACTTACAGTCCTACTCACACACACACATAGATACTTACAGTCTTACACACACAAACACAAATACACTTAGTCCTACACACACAAAGACAGACACACTTACAGTCCTCCATACACGTACACACACAGAAACACTTACAGAGTTCTAAACACACACACACACACACATCCTTATTACACATCTCATATTGGTGTCACAACCCACGTATCATATATAGGATGAGGTGGATGATAGGATGATTGTGGATGATTGAGGTTGATTGTGGATGATAGGATGGTGGTGGATGATAGGATGACGATGGATGGGAAACAGACAAATAATATAAATAAAAAATCTGAAGAAAAAAATCACTACTACGAAGGCTAAGTTACCTGGAAGGAAGCCAGCCAATCAGGGTATCAAATAAAGGTGTTATGGTAGACTTAATTAACCCAGGTAAGTTACTGTACACACCTGAGCAATGACACACTGATCACTGCACTTACCAGACCTGTACCTTAAGTCAGAGTAAATCGGTTCACACTGACACGAGATATTCCGATCACCTGAAGAATCTACGACACCCTCAAGCTCATTTCACCTGAAGATTAACCACCCTGTTTTTTTTTTCTAGGGGGGGGGTAAGGTTAGTGTTAGGGTAGGCTAGGTAAGGTTAGTGTTAGGGTAGGCTAGGTAAGGTTAGTGTTTGGGTAGGTTAGGGTAGTGTTAGGGTAGGTTAGTTTAGTTTAGGTTAGTGTTAGGTTAGGATACGTTAGGTTAAGTTACGTTAGGATAGCTTGGTTAATCTGTAGTTGAAATAAGCTGGGGTGTCTAATTTTCAGGTGATACGAGAACACATTACCACTAGTACCGCTACGTGTGTGTGTGTGTGTGTGTGTGTGTGACTGTAAGTATGTGTGTGTGTGTGTATGAGTGTTATTGTGTGTGTGATTGTGTAGGTGTGTAATTGTGTAGGTGTGGGAGTGTGTAGGTGTGTGATTGTGTAGGTGTGTGATTGTGTAGGTGTGTAATTGTGTAGGTAGGTAGGTAGGTAGAGGTGTGTGTGTGTGTGTGTGTGTGTGTGTGTGTGCATAAAGAAACACCAGCTGCTCCATCACCGTCACGTACTACCTCACTACACCTGTCTAACACCTGCTTAATCTTACGGGTGTGGGATAACCTTTCTAGTGCATTTTACAGATGTGAGATAATCTTGCAGGTGTTATTTTACAGGTGTATGCTAATCTTACAGGTGTAGAATAATCTTACAGGTGTGGGATAATCTTACAGCGAAGAACGACGAAAATTATTCCAGGACTTAGAAACCTTCCATATCAAGACAGGTTAAAGAAACTAAACTTGCATTCCCTAGAAAGACGAAGAGTGCGGGGAGATATGATAGAAGTATTTAAGTGGGTGAAAGGAATCAATAAAGGGGATATAGATAAATTTCTTATCATATCCGAGCAGGATAGGACTCGTAGCAACGGATTTAAGTTGGATAAGTTTAGGTTTAGGAGGGAGATAGGAAGGAACTGGTTCACAAATAGGGTGGTGGACGAGTGGAACAAGCTTAGCAACTTTATAGTAAGTGCTGGAACGCTGGAGAGTTTTAAAAGGAGGCTAGATAGTTTTATTGATGATAGTGTGTGGTAGTAACTCTCGACAGGAGCTGCCATGCACAGGCCAACCGGCTTATTACAGACTCCTTATTTTCTTATATTCTTATGTTATTGGTTAAATGTACAGGTATTGGATAAAGGCCACACACACACCTGTACAACTGCGTCACCACCATAAGTCACCCTACAGCTGTCATTTACACACTTACCTAGGCGTTACCTGTGATCATGAGCCAACACAGGTGAGACTTAAGGAAAATTTGTACGGTGGATGTAGTGTGTGTGTGTGTGTGTGTGTAACCTTTCTTTCACACACACATAACCTGACCTGACCAAACCTAACCTAGCCCCTCCAGGTAGCGTTAGGGAGTTTAATAATAATCAGGTGAAATAAACTAGGTTGTTAAACTTCACGTGATTCAGTAATTCTCAGATTATTTATACACGATTTTTGTTTTGGTGAACAGGTCAGGAACAGGTATAGAACGTGTGCTTTATTAAATATTTTAAAGGGGAGTAGTGTGGTGGTCAGAGGTGTGGGGGGTGGGGGAATGGGGGGAGGGAAGGGAGTGGGGAGGTAGGGGGGAGGGTGGGGGAGGTGGGGGGGGAGGTGGGGAGGTAGGGGGGAGGGTGGGGAGGTAGGGGTGAGGTGGTCAGAGGAAGGGAATGGGGGTAAGTGGGGAGGGAAGGGAGGGAAGGGTAAGGGGAGGGGAGTGACTCAATATATCCCGACCCGGAACTAACCGCGTGTAAACCTCACATAACCTGCCCGAACACGACCTAACCCTAGAATGGAAATTTAACCCTAGTTCCGGGTACAGATCCAGTGTTAACTTAATCCTGATCAGAAAGAGTAATTTAATACACACGGACAGACACACACACATGCAAATATACACACACAAAAAAGGCGTACATACACAACACACAGACATAACCTACAAAAGCACTCTCAAACATACATACACACACAAATACAAATACATACATACACACAAACACACACACACACACAAAGGTGTACAAACACACAGACATAGCCAACGAAAGCGCGCGCACACACAGTCTACCTTCTTATGATTGTTACCTGTGTCCCCCCCACCCCCCCGGGCAGGTGTGTCAACAAAGACCCAACATACAACATTAACACTCAACATCCCTCGAGGCTCACCTGTACCTGTAACCTCTCCCTCGGGTCAAGGTCAACCTCCACCACCTACTCCTGTATTCTAATTCAAAATCTCAAGCGACAGAGAGGGTGTGACGCTATTAGATCTATTAACCCCTTGAGTACGATTTAACCCATTGAGTACTAAACCCCTCGAAGACGATGATTTATACCTTGAGTACGACTTAACCCCTTGAGTACGATAATTTAACCTCTTGCGTACGATGATTTAACCCCTTGAGTACGATAATTTAACCCCGAGGACAATGATTTAACCCCTTGAGTACGACTTAACCCCTTGAGTACAATGATCTAACCCCCTTTGAGTCCAATAATTAATAGGGTTAAGTCATCGCACTCAAATGGTATCGTGTGGTGCTGTGATGGCGTCGAATGGTACTGTGATGGCGCCATGGTGTCATATAGCACTGTAACAGACTGCTCGTATGGTGGATGAGAGAGAGAGAGAGAGGCGACACAGTACACCTCCCTGCCGGTATGCACATGAAGTAACGCACTATCTCCCAGCCTCCACCACCACCACGGAACGACCTTGGGAGGAGTAAAAGGAACTACACCACGAACTATGTAACCAAGTCGTTAAGTTATCCCCTCAGAAACACCCTGGAGAGTTAAGTCCTTGAGTGATCTGATTAATAGTAGATATAAAACCTCCATTTAACGGACGAGACAGAAATCCGCTATATACAGGTCTCAAACTAGGCCTCAATAGGAGGTAATCCGGGGAATCACACTGAACATCCAATTGGCTTTAGTTATAAAAAAAGGTGAATAGACACAAAAACTCAACCCAAACAAACTAGTGGATTCCAGGTGCCTCATAAGGGGGTGAATCACTTCCTACCTGTAATTAAGAGAATCCTACCTGTAATTAAGAGAATCCTACCTGTAATTAAGAGAATAAAGATATACGCGAGTCTGTGTAATACTGATGCCATTTTACCTGTGTTGCTGTGTAGTACCGAGATAATTAAGGAGCCTAGTTTAATAATTCGGTTTGTTGTAGTAAAAAAATAAGTTAAAAATAAAAAACAAATAAAAAATAAAATAAAAATAAAATAAAAACTTGTCGATCCGTTAGTCGGGGGATAAGGTCATATACCTATCCAGTCAATGCATGAAAAAATATAACGTAACGACTTAAGGGGAATCTGTGTGTGTGTGTGTGTGTGTGTGTGTGTGTGCAGGCTTCGTGGGGATAGGCTACTAATCCCTTGTGTGTGTCCCAAATGAAGCTACCCCCTCCCCTCCTCCCAGACCAATCATATTACTTCCCGCCAAATTTAACTGCCAGACTCACGCCGCCAATCAACTTACTGCCAGACACACGTAGCCAATCAAGTTACTTCCCGCCAAATTTCACTGCCAGACGTTCCACCATCACATTACACCGCTAAAAACTACGATGCTAGGCTGGAATTAGGTTCGTCTGGCGTTGTAGGTATGGGAGAGGAGAGGGGATTCATCAGGCGTTTACGACTGCTCGTGGTGGCGCTGTTTATGACATAGAAAAGTCGGGATTCATAAAGTTACTTAAGATGAATATTTTCCTCGTAAATGGGACATAGGAAGACAGACAGACACAGCCGACAGATAGATAGATAGATGGATAGATAGATAGATAGATAGATAGATAGATAGATAGATAGCTAGATAGTCGGCAAAATCGTCCTACTCATAATGCTCTGGGTTAGGAGATTCATGGGTTCGGCAGGTTCAGATATTCATGGATTCGGAGGTTCATGGGTTCGGAGATTCATGGGTTCGGAGGGTTCATGGGTTCGGAGATTCGTGGGTTGGGGATTCAGTAGTGGGTTTAGACATGACCTTGAGAGTTACATCATCATCACTAATAACCACCACACGCCCTTCCTGATCCATTACCTGACTACAAAGAAAATAACCAACAAGTCTTATGATAACTTCCTGTAACATAGAACACCGGTGGGACAGTAACACACCTGTACAACAACACCACTACTACCACACCTGTACAGCACCACCAACACACCTATACACCACCAACACACCTGTACTGCACCACTACCATCACTATCACCACACCTGTACACAGTGTACAGCAACACCATCACCACATCTGTACACAGTGTACAGCAACACCATCACCACACCTGTACACAGTGTACAGCAACACCATCACCACACCCTGTACAGCAGCACCATCACCAACACGCCTGTACAGTACAGTAATCTTCAAGTTGAAATTCCCTCTCAGTTTCTGGGACTCATTAGCACTGGGACCAATTAGAACCAGGACCCATTAGGACTGGGACCCATAAGGACTGGGACCCATTAGGACAGGAACCCATTAGCTCTGGGACCCATGATTAGGATAAGCCTCAATCCTCATAGTTACGCTGGGGCCCAGAAGGCGTGAAGAAGATGCACAAATATGTCACAACAAAGTAATTAGAAGTCACCCCATGTGTGTTGTGAACCCAGTGAGCGCTGTGTATACCTACTGCATCCATGTATACAGGTATGGATGCTACGTAAGTTCTGTATGAGCCATGTATACAGTAGGTCTATGTGATGTATGAATGCTACTATGTATACGTGCTATAAAGGCCAATAGTTAACAATATTCCAATAATTATCTTTTAATGACCATGACTTAATTATTTAGACCTTTGTTTACCTCCTCATTACGAGTCTCGGTACTGTGTGCTGCCAGGTGTATTAATTACAACACCTGAGTCACTTTCTCTTCAAACCCGACCTCGTGAAAGCCAACCTAACCTAATGCTAACCAAAACCACCAGGACCAACACTAACTTAACTTAACCAAAACTAATCAAACTTAACTTAACCTCACCTCCAGATAGCATTAGGGCGTTTAAGCATTAAGTGATATAAGCTGGGGTGACTAATCTTCAGGTCGTCCCTTATATTTAATCCCCTTTCAACTCCTAAAATAAACACTAAGCTTAATATCTCAACCCAGAAGATCATAAAAAGTGTCATTCGCCCAACACGATTGGTCAATTACATGTGATTAATTATCAGGTAAAGGCGAATATTGGCACTCGTGAATGAATGGCGGGTTTGGTGCCAAGAGCATCGTGTAGCCAGGCTCTGATTGGCTGGTGTGGATGTGACGTCATCGTGCAGTAAGGCTTTGATTGGCTGGAGTATGTGACGTTATTGTGCAAGCAAGTAAAGTCCATCAGCCAGGCGCACACACACAGATACACAAGCGCTCGCGCACACACACACACACACACACACACACACACAGCCACCACATCACCCAGGAAATACGGCTGAAGGTCGACTGGGCCCTAGTCCTAATGGGCCCCAGCTTATCCTAGCCCAACCGTGAAGATGATGAAGATTAGCATTAGATACACTGCCTGACCCTGACGTCTTCATCCAGCACACACACACACACACACACACACACACACACACACACACACAAACTAGCAAAATTATGTGTAACACCCAATCGTACAACCTGACACAGTCTCCTAATTGCGTTGAAGCCAAGTCGGTGTAAAAAGTTCTCTTCTCTCAGCGGGCCAGTCAGTTAATAAATCGCGTCAGACATCCAGGAAACGGGTTAGGTTAGGTTAACTTAAGTTAAGTTAGGTAAGGTAAGGTTAAACACCCATGATTATATTCACCTGATAATTAAATACCCTACTGCTAATGTAACTTAATTTAACCTAATCTAACCTAAGCCTAGTTTATTTCACCTGATAATTTAACACCCTAATGTTAACCTAACCTAAACTAACCCAAACCCAAATCCGAGATAACAAAAGGGTGCTTACTCATCAGGTGACATAGACTACTGCCTAATTAAAGATCACACACCATCCACATTACAACACAAGGGGCAGAGAAAAAGAGCGAAAACCTGACTACTGTGTAATGAGAGTAGCGACCATCTGGGGAACCTTTTACTAATTACTGTATCTACCTGCTGACACCTGGACAATCATATCACCTGAAGGTCACTGTCACCGTGTTTTAGTGCTTGATGTATGTTTGTATGTATGTATGTATGTATGTATAAGACTGGGTGCAGGTAAGATAGTGGTATACTTAGTGGGGGTTGGGGGAGAGGGGGTAGGGGTTGGGGGTAGGGAGGGGGAGGAGTAGAGCAAATAGCATAGAATATTACAGGTGTGTCTAGAGTCGATGTTGTTACCGAGGTGAGAATAACCTTGACTCATTAACAGGTGTGTGCAGAACTAGACTGTGACATACCAGGTAAATTTTAGGATCACGTGAAGATTAGACAGCTTATTTCACCTAACCTAACCTAACATAACCTAACTTAACCTAACCTAACTTAACCTAACCTAACCTAACTTAACCTAACCTATTATACAGAAACCTAACCTAACCCCTCAGATAGAATTAGGGTATTAAATCACCAGGTAAAGATAAACTAGTGGGTGTCTAATCTTCACGTGTTCCGAACTCAGCAAGACAAGGCGCATCACGGAGAACAATTTGTCGTGTAGAGGCCAACTAAAAGCGGATTTTCTTACGAGGGTCACACAGTGGTCTTGACTTTTGATATTTTAAGGCCCAAAAAACCCAACTGTGATGTGTGTGTGTGTGTGTGTGTGTGTGTGTGTTTCTAAGGCCAGCTGTTAAGTACCGTTTGCTGGAGGTAGTAAATTATTATGACAGACAGACAGACAAGCAGACAGGTAGATAGATAGACACATACGTAGGGAGGCAGACATACAGGGAGACAGGCAGACAGACATATAGACACAAGGACGGATATTTATACACTGCCAATACACCTTCACTCTATATACACTGAGGTGACAGCCATGTAACACAAAAACAAAACATGACTCATGTCTCAGATCTGACATGACAGTCCTTGTATACTAACACCTGTACACACACACACACACACAACTTAACATGACACCTCACACACAAACAAGTCCCGTGTGTGTTAGAGTGACTGAGTGCCAATGCCTAACCTCTACGTGTACAGTATATGTGTGTGTGGAAGTGACTACCCATACCCTAGCCAGACATATAAAACGTCACATAAACATTACTTTTACACATATTTACTAACACCACAAACCATTGACTTTGAAATACAGTGACCTTAAAGACCTCAAATGACCCAATTCTACTATACAGAGACTAAAGGTCACGTCCAACAACAAACGACATCATCAAGGTGACCTAGTATCCACATGTGTTACAACCAGGTGTGTACATGTGACCCAACCAGGTGTGTTGATAACGTGTTATGTTATTATCTTCATGTCCTCATTCCTGGCGGTGGCCTGACAAAGTGATGATTAATCTGTGTTTATATGAGAGAGAGAGAGAGAGAGAGAGAGAGAGAGAGAGATATTATGATAAATCTCTCCCCCCTTCTATTTCCTCCTCCTTCACCACCATAACACCAACACAACACCGTTCTCCCCCACCACCTTTCTCATACAACACCACCATCCTCCCCACCACCACCCCCAGTCCCCCACCACAACACCAACGCAGCTACTTAATACATAAATCTGTTCTTGTTTATTTAAATTAATTCTATGTAATCTGAATTTGGTAAGAATATTTCAACACACACACACACACACACACACACACACACACAAAGACATCAAACTCATCACTGTTATCAGAATAGATTAAACTTTCCAAGAACATAAAACAAAGAGTGACGGACATCCATGGTGGCGCTTTAATCTGTCGTGAAAAGTAGTTCCAGTAACACCCAACCACGCCTTCCTGGTTCAATATAAGTGACATATTAAACAGTCGGCTTAGATAATTCGAGTTACTGGATTACCTTTTGTCTCCTAACAGGGAAAAAAATCAATTACTTAAAAGAACAAAAGATTAGACGATTTTTTTTTGTATCTGTTCAAATTTTGGAATTATTATGTGTGGGGGGGGGGGGTTGTTACAGATGTAGATACAGGTGATGTAGATACAGGTGTGGGCAGTAGTAGAGTTACAGTATAAGTAGAGATATAGGTATAAGTAATTACAGGCACAAAACAGGTACAGTAGAGTTACAGGTATAAGTAATTACAGGCAAGCGCAGTTAATACAGTCATCGGTACAGGTAAAAAACAAAACCCAACTCAGAACTATTAATTAATCACTACTAATTGCCGTATTACCTGGTTGTACACAAGAGTAAGAGGTCATTCACCCCCTCCTCCCTCTCTCTAGACTCTGCCCACACCTGTTGAGTACATCCTGGGGGGTGGGGGGGTGATGCGTCAAGGTTACCCCCACCACCCATGATTTGCTAACCCACGGTGAATAATATCATGGGTTGGGTGTGATGGTGCTTGGTGGTGAAGATTTAAATTCTAATAGATGCCACTAACACCACTACTAACACTATGACCATCAACAGTACTAACACCACTGACACCATCACCACCACTGACACCACTGACACCATCACCACCACTGACACCATTACTACCACCCCCATCATCGGGTAACGGTAGTGTCAGGGAATTAACACAAGGACAAAGTTTTGAGCTAGGTGTCCAAAAGGTACAGGCAGGCAGGCGCGCGCACACACGCACACACACACCATTACCTTGGCAGCTGATCATGTCTCCAGTGTTGACATTTGAGAATAAAGACTAATTAAGCACCGGACAGGTAAAGGTGTGTTCTACAATAAAATACAATGTTACGTCATCGAAACGTTACTCAACCCGATATGACACACACACACACACACACACACACACACACACACGCACCTCATCTAAGTTTAGTGTGCGTACGTGTCTCAAAAGCTTAAAATAGTAACCTCACCCCAGCTTACTGTGTCTCTACCTCAACAGCTTAAAACAACGGTGAGTATTGTTCAAGAGGTGGATTTTAGGTAACCCCAAAAAATATAAATTAAAGGTAAGCCATTTTTTTTGGGGGGGGGGAGGGGGAGGGGGAGTACCATTTAGACCAAAGTTCAGTGGATAATGTGAATACACTCTACTTGTGTTTACCTGTACCTATCTATCTCTACCTGTATCTACCTGTATCTATCTGTCTCTACCTGTCTACCTATATCTACCTGCCTCTACCTGTTCATTATACTCAGGTGTGTAGTGGCAATTGGTATTTCTGCTAACTTTTTGTAACTATTTTTAGGCCTACTATTATTTTGATATTTTTTTTATATAACATTGGTACTTTTTTTTATAACTCAACAGGACTAGGACTCAGAACTAGGACTCATTTAATCTAGGAATCAATTAGGACCAGGTGACCAAGCCTTACATAACCTGGAGACAGAGACAGTATACGGAGACACAGATGCAACACGTCAAGCCGCCTTTGTGAACACCGGCTGACATGTTTGGTATACGTTCGGTTTGTTTACAAAGTGGGCGGCGGCGTCAGCTGATTCACCCCCTCCACCCCCCCACCCCACCTTCACCTTCCCTCTCTATGCGTTGTGTAACTAATGACCCACCCCTACCCACCTACCAACCCACTTCCCCACCCCTCACCCACCAGCCAACCCACCTCTCTCATATATTCACTACACGATGGGCCAACGTGGTGATTGTTATCTACTCCTTGCTTGCTGCCGCCATCTTGAGTGTGAGGTGAACTTTTAAAGCATATACTTGGGGTTAGGTTAGGGCAAAAATAGGTTAAGATAGGGTAAGTTATATAAGGTTAGATTAAGTTACATTAGGATAGGCTGGGTTAGGTAAGGTTAAGTTACATTAGGTTAGGTTAGGTCAGGTTAGATTAAGTTACATTAGGCTAGGTTATACACCCAAGCTATCATTATCACCCAAATCACCACAAACCGGGATACACACTGTGGTTTACTGGTGGTGGTGAGGACAAGAGTGGCTGTGTGGGGGCTGACCTTGTGTTAGTCTGGGCATCTCACCCTAAACAGCTGCCAACACTAAGGAGCTACGGCCACCACTATCCTGCCCACACTACCAACACCATATACTAACACCATATATCAACACCATACAGTATATCACACTATCAACACCACACAGTATACCAACACACCATGCCCACACTATCAACACCATATACTAACGAGAATAAGACAAAAGCCCCCTAAAACCGAGTCCCTTCAAGTTTATACCGAGTCTCTTCAAGCTTAATGCCGAGTCCCTTCAAGCTTAATACCGAGTCCCTTCAAGCGTAACGCCGAGTCCCTTGAAGCACCACAAACACTCATTAACACCACACAGCTAAAGTCTCCAGGAGGGTCGAGGTGTGTGACTTTAGTTGATATTTAAAGACAAAATATTATCCATCACCGTCCAATCATCAAACAGAGGCTATGACGTCATTCTCTAGAGTGTGACCTGTAAATATTGTTGCGTTGACGTCACTAACCTTAAAATATGGTTAACTATGTCTCTGTGTCTGAGGGTTGGCGACCATAGCCCTCCACTGTTTATATTTTCAGGTTGTGCTGAATTAATTTAACCTAACATAACCAAACCTCACTCTACCCTGACCTAACCTCACCCCACCCAACCTAACCTCACCCCACCCAACCTAACAGCACGCTACCTTCCCTAACCTCACCTCACGCTACCCTACCCAACCCTCCCACAGGTAACGTTAGGGTGTTTAATCATCAGGTGAAATAAGCGCAGGTGTTACAGGCTTAGTAAATGTTTATGGAGGCATCTGAAGCGTAAAACTCCAATATTACGGTGTACTTGGGTATGTTAAGAGACATATGCACAACAGGTGAATGTTTACACGTATTAAGTAAGCCTAACACTGATGTTTAACGCGCACATACATACATACATACATACATACTTACATACATACATACATACGCCTTTAGTCGGGGTGTGGGAGGGGGGGGTGGGGGTAGGTTCCGGGTAGGGGTGTTGGGGGGAGGGAGTGTGGTAGATCGTCAGTAGCGTGGAGAGAGACACTGTGGGTGACGAGACGCTTAGTGTGTGTGTTGGGGGGAGGAGGTAGATCGTCAGTAGCGTGGGAGAGAATGTGGGCAGACGAGATCGCCAGTGTGTGTGTTGGGGAGGGAGTGTGGTAGATCGTCAGTAGCGTGGAGAGAGACACTGTGGGTGACGAGACGCTTAGTGTGTGTGTTGGGGGGTTTATTTTGGGTCCTCGTCACCTGTGCCTATTGTTGTGTTGAGCCCGAGCCCTTACTGTCCACTGCCACACCTTCTGCTGCTGTTAATGCCTCCTGCTGTTAATGCCTCCTACTGTTAATGCCTCCTGCTGTTAATGCCTCCTGCTGTTAATGCCTCCTGCTGTTAATGCCTCCTACTGTTAATGCCTCCTGCTGTTAATGCCTCCTGCTGTTAATGCCTCCTGCTGTTAATGCCTCCTGCTGTTAATGCCTCCTACTCTTAATGCCTCCTACTGTTAATGCCTCCCTACCGTTAATGCCTCCACTGTTAATGCTCCTACCGTTAATGCCTCCTACTGTTAATGCCTCCTACTGTTAATGCCTACTGCTGCTACTACTGGTGTTACCCCTGAAGTTGGTGTTACTACCGTTATCACCACTACTGCGCCCCACCCACACACCCAACACACTTGAACCCCCCGAACACATTCTTCATCTTCCCTACACGGTATTCATACCGATGGTACCTAACTTAACCTAACCTTACCTTCCTACACGGCATCTACGCCTTGGATGGCACTTCAACTTTATCCTAAACCCTTTACCTCTCCCCATACGGTATTCACGCCTTGATGGTAACGCAATCCTTAACCTAACCCTTACCTTCCCTACACACGGTATCTACGCCTTGATGGTACCTATAATCCTAATCCTAACCCTTACCTTCCTTCCTGGCTGACGGTATCTACGCCTTGACGGTACCTAACCTAACCCCTCATCTTCCTACGGTATCTACGCTCGATGGTACCTAACTTAACCTAACCCTTCCTTCCCCACACGGTATCTACGCACGGTATCTACGCCTTGATGGTACCTAACTTAACCTAACCCTTACCTTCCCTACACGGTATCTACGCCTTGACGGTACCTAACCTAACCCTCATCTTCCCTACACGGTATCTACGCCTTGATGGTACCTAACTTAACCTAACCCTTACCTTCCCTACACGGTATCTACGCCTTGACGGTACCTAACCTAACCCTCATCTTCCCTACACGGTATCTACGCCTTGACGGTACTAACCCTCATCTTCCCTACACGGTATCTACGCCTTGATGGTACTAACTTAACCCTCATCTTCACGGTATCACGCCTTGACGGTACCCTGCCTGTATCTTCCCCGACACGATATCTACGCTGATGGTACCTAACCCTCATCTTCCCTACACGGTATCTACGCCTTGATGGTACCTAACCTAACCCTCATCTTCCCTACACGGTATCTGCGCCTTGACGGTACCTAACCTAACCCTCATCTTCCCTACACGGTATCTACGCCTTGATGGTACCTAACTTAACCAATGGAATTATAGTGAGGGATGAAGGCTGCCAATACCACCTACGTCTCCACTACCAAAGTCAACACCAATGAATGTAAATCACTCAGTATCATCGGGTCATCGTTCTTGTCTGTAGGTACGTTTGGGCCTGAATAGTTAGCAGTTGATCTAACCTATCCTTTACTTAACCATTTTAACCCTATGAAAACCTAGCCTAACCTTACCCAACCAAACCTTATCAAAACCTAACCTAACCTAACCTCTCCTATACCCAACCTAACACAACCAAACGTAACCTAACCTCCCATTTCACATCACCACCACATGTAAACATCAAACAAACTCTACCAAGTTATACCACCACTCACAGGAGCATCTTAACACACACACACACACACACACACACACACACACACACACACACACACACACACACACACGACCAGAAAGCGGAAGACAGGTGAGAAGTGTACTCGAGTCGCATACGTCATCCTGATGCAGCCTTCGGGAACTGCTGCTGTGTTGATCAATGTCTCAAGAGAGAGAGAGAGAGAGAGAGAGAGAGAGAGAGAGAGAGAGAGATTAGGTTAGGCTCGAGTTATGTAAACGAGATAGTTTCCGGGTCCGCGTATTAGCGTTAAATAAGTTCCCCTATGTGGGTGTGTGAGAACCTAACTACGAGACACACACCCCCCAACACACACACACACACACCAACACAACAAACACAACCCCCCTCTTAACACAACATCCCATCCCCACAACATAAAACCAACGCCCCCAGTAACAAAAACAAAACAAAAAAACATACAAAACAAACACCAAAAAAACACCTGTCAGCGTTACATCATCGAGCCTCTGCAGCCATTTACGTCAACCTTGTCTATCTGTACCATGAGAGGCAACACCCAGGGGAGGGGAGGAGGCTGTGTGGGTCCCTGTTCCATATAAGACCAAGACGCGCGAATCTTTAATAATTATGAGGCTGTCAATCACTCTGTGTGTGTGTGTGTGTGTGTGTGTGTGTGTGTGTGTGTGTGTGTGTGCGTGTGTGTGTGTGTGCGTGTGCGTGCGTGTAATAATAATAATAATAATTAACGGTTTATTGAAAGAGCTTGGCAGCAGAAGGCTGAAAATATACAGTTACATATTTGGGGAATGGGTTACAATTACAAATAACATACAAGTGACATAAGTGACACAAATAC
Source organism: Homarus americanus (assembly GCF_018991925.1). Classification (NCBI taxonomy): domain Eukaryota; kingdom Metazoa; phylum Arthropoda; class Malacostraca; order Decapoda; family Nephropidae; genus Homarus; species Homarus americanus. Next base: position 4,099,569 of record NW_024733231.1, read on the forward strand.
AGACATATAAGTAACTTAGATGGGGATCAGCTCAAACTACAGTTCATTTCAACATAGTGACAGTGTAGGGAGCAGTGTTTACTGGGAGTGAATACACTGATTTATTACATGTTATTGATAATTTTTACAATGGCTGGGACTGGGCTGTTCTTATAGCGATCAGTTCGTGCACGTATGGGCTGGATGCGGTTGTGGTGTCGAACAGCAATTCTCGGACAGGGGATCTCAGGTGGTAGTAGGGGCCGGTGTCGGGGATGGTGTAGAAGCTTCTTACCAAATTTGCAGATGAGGCCGTGGTGATGGTCAGTGTGTGTGTGTGTGTGTGTGTGTTAGGTTAGGTTAGGTTGTTGGGTAAATCTGAGTACTGTACCCTCTTGCTACTCCTTCTCTTCCTCTCCTTCCTACTCCTCCCTCTTCCTTCCCTCCCTTTCCTGCTCTATCTTCTACTTCCCCGTTCTCCTCCTCTCTTCCTTCCCCCCTCCTCCTCCTCCTCCTCCTCTCCCCACCCTTACATAATACCCAGAGCTAAAGTACTTCAAAAGATCATACCATCGATCATTTCTCCCTTAATTGGACACCTGATGGTATCTCTACGCACCCTCCCTCACCTGAAGACAACAATATGGCTTCTAAAATGGTGGAATATGTGTACTGTGACTATACTAATGTTTTGTTATAGTTAATAAAGACGATTTACATTATTTTACGATTTTTTTTAATTACACAAATATGATATAATTAACTTATATAATACACAATGTTTCTCATTTAACACCAACATATTTCCCATCAGTACACCAACACAATCACCACCACTACACCAACACCCCTCCCCAACAATCCTCCCTTCTCCACCACCACACCAACACCATCACTACACTTACATTCCCCCACCAATCACCATCACCCAATCAACCTGTCTTACTTATAGGTCAACCACTAAACACCATTTACACTGGGAAAACTTTGACAGTCATCACATTTAATTAGGTAAGGTAAGGTTAGGTTATATTGGTGAGTTATGGTAAAGAGAGAGAGAGAGAGAGAGAGAGAGAGAGAGAGAGAGAGAGAGAGAGAGTAAAAACAGAAAGAGAGAGTGTGAGACAATCAGCCCCACTATTCACCTCGCCTCAATATAACCCGTAATCACCTCCACATTGAAGTAACCCTTTAAAATGACCTTCTACATAACCCGGCATTACCAACACTGCCTTGTAAACACTGCATATATACACAGCTGGTATTTCTGTTGAGTACGACTTATAAACACACAGACACACACATATACACACACACACACACACACAGACAGGTACACATACACACACAGACAGATACATATACACACACACAGACAGACACATATACACACACACACACACAGACAGATACACATACTGCATAATATGTGTCTATGGTATCGCGTCATAGGGGAATTGTCCATAAGCCGTAGTTAATCTTAAGTGGTAGTTTTGATGATTACTAATATTGACACACATACATCTAACACTCATTTACACACATACATGCACAGAAACACAATAAAACATACACACACAAATTAAAACAAACACATATACTCGTACATACAACAAACACATACAGTATTAAAACTTTTGTCAAGTTAATTGTAACAAATGTCACCATTTACCGATGAGCTACACTCCAGTGCACCTTAAACATGATCACCCACACACCTGTCCCACCGAGGTCACCACACCTACCACACACCTGTCCTACTAAGGGTACCACACCTGACACACACTTAAGCAAATGATTGGATAGGCAACTGGTTAAATCGAGATGAAATTTCGTCAAGATCATCGACAGTTTTGAGAGAGTATGGATCAGTAACACTGACATAGATCTGTATTGATACCAAACCCGTCTCTCTCTCTCTCTCTCTCTCTTTCAGTCATGCATAAAATGTAGGACACATCAACAATGGACCAATATTGACTCATACACACCTTTATACATGCTCCAGGTATACACACCTTTATACATGCTCCAGGTATACACACCTTTATACATGCTCCAGGTATACACCTTTATACATGCTCCAGGTATACACACCTTTATACATGCTCCAGGTATACACACCTTTATACATGCTCCGGGTATACACACCTTTATACATGCTCCGGGTATACACAACTTTATACATGCTCCAGGTATACACCTTTATACAAGCTCCAGGTATACACACCTTTATACATGCTCCAGGTATACACCTTTATACATGCTCCAGGTATACACACCTCATGCTCCGGGTATACACACCTTTATACACATGCTCCAGGTATACACACCTTTATACATGCTCCAGGTATACACACCTTTATACATGCTCCAGGTATACACACCTTTATACATGCTCCAGGTATACACACCTTTATACATGCTCCAGGTATACACACCTTTATACATGCTCCAGGTATACACACCTTTATACAAATTATACATGCTCCGGGTATAATCCACTTACGACCCGGGCAAGATATTTTTTTCCTCCTCTTTGATGTTCACTCATACAGAAAATACATAAGACAGAGATCTTTAAGTATAGTATTCAACACACTTTCATGTCACCCCCCTCTCACTTTCTCATCCCACTCACTCCCTCTTGTTCCCCCTTTCATTCCCTCTCGTTCCCTTTTTCACCCCCTCTCGTTCTCTCTTTCATTCCCTCTCGTTCTCCCTTTCATTCCCTCTCGTTCTCTCTTTCATTCCCTCTCGTTCCCCCTTTCATTCCCTCTCGTTCTTCCTTTCATTCCCTCTCGACCCTCCATCACTCCCTCTCGTCAGCCCTTCATCCCCTCTCGTCCCCCTTCACCCCACTCCCCCTCTCACCCCACAAGCACAAGATGCCAAAACTCTCAACACAAATGAGAGAAAATGATGATTTATTAAATAGTTCTGAGATCTTGTTGTGATACTAGCTCGACACACGCACACACACACACACACACACACACACGGTAATCAAACTTTCACGGGACATCGAGGCCATTCAACCTAACCCCAACTAACCAAACCCAACCTAACCTCAACCTAAACTAACCTAACCCCAACTAACCCAACCTAACCTCAACCTAAACTAACTTAACCTCAACTAACCCAGCTGATTGTTTTTTTATATCAGGTAAGGTGGACAAGTAATGTTTGACAGGTAAGGTGGCCAAGTCTTCGCTGGCCTTGTCAAAGTGGCCACAAACTCCGGACAATAATGATAATAATTAGTAAATGTTAGGTTAAGTCCGCTGTTGCTGCCACACACACACACACACACACACACCACATACACACATACTTACACCAACACACACACACAAGAGAGAGAGAGAGAGAGAGAGAGAGAAAAAAAATACCCCGCGTTTATACCCCATGTTCTCGAGGTCAGTTTTCATACGCACAGGGCATTTTTACCCACATACCCAAACCATTTACGACGCTACCTTAAACACCGGATTAAAAATAACTATACCCTGATCGATAACTGATAGACAGGGACTTAGTGATGAACTGGTGAGAGAGAGAGAGAGAGAGAGAGAGAGAGAGAAGAAAAAGAGAAAGACATAGAAAGAGAACGAGAGACACACACACAAACTGACTTTAAGAGACGGCCAAAAGATAAGAGAGAGATAGGTGACGGGTCTCATAAAGTCAACACGAGGAGCCTATAACCTTTACTAACTTAATATTACATCAAAATAAACAACTCAGAATGTATATAGCAACTCAAGAATGTGGATATATAAACAATGTATCTATCTATCTATCAGGATGTATATATAAACAATGTATATATATCTAGTAACTCAGAATGTATATAGTATTAGTGTATATATACCTAGTAACTTCGAATGTATATATAAACAATGTATATATACCTAGCAACTCCTCTAAGGCATTCTCACATACCCACATTAATGCCTGGATGGACAATAGGTACCCAACTGCGCATGCCCAGAACAACGTTAAAGGTGATTGGCTGCTGCAGGTACCTCGTCATCTGCTATCTGATTGGCTACTGCAGATAAACAAACCCACGAGGTCGCTATCTGATTGGCTACTGTAGATACACAAACCCACAAAGTCGCTATCTGATTGGCTACTGCACATAAACAAAGCCAGATATACCTCATGACATTCTAGTTTAATAACACAACCCATCAGGTATGTAACACAATCACAAAAGCATCCACACTACAAAATACAGATACACAAATTTCCTGTAACACTCCTCGTACACCTGTAGGACACCTGAAACACCTGTAAAACACCCTGTAGCACACCTGAAAGACATCATGAAAGACACCTGTAATACACCCTGAAAGACACCTGTAGCACACCTGAGACCCCCCGTAACACACCTGAAACATCCTATAACACACCTGAAACACCCTATAACACACCTGAAACACCTTCTAACACACCTGTATCTAGGAAGGTGATTTATGCTCACTAAAATACCATAATCGGGCGTTGGTATAAGATATTACCTACTTGAACTGTCATGATATAATATAGTCGAGACATTATCAACATAGTCGTGTGTGTGGTGACAAGTGTATGGAGTGAGAGGTGTGTGTGGAGAGGAGAGACAGATGTGTGTATGTATATGTGTTTGTGTGTATGAGTGAAAGGTGTATTTAGAGACAGGTGTGTGTGGGTGACAGGTGTATAAAGAAACAGATATATGTGTGTGTTTAGGTGGGAAGGTTTCAAGTTAAGGGTAAGAACAGAGAGGTCAAGATCAGCAGGTATGGAGACAACAGGTGTGTGTGTGTGTACAAGACCCTCCTCCTCCTCTCACCACACCTGGCAAACTGACTCACTCAAGGTAGGAAAAAAAAACTTGTCTTCGGAAAATCAAATAAACTCTTAACCTTTCCGAAACCCACATTAATTATATTGACGTACGAACATTAAAGTAGTTCCTATCTCACACTAATTACCAACTCTAATTACGCAAACGACGTCAATATTAGTTAATTAGCCTTTTACCTGCCGTGGCGTCAGCAGGTGGTGTTTAATACGTGTTTATATCCAGATTTTAAGGTGGAGGTTAAATGTAATGGTAAGAGAGCAAAATTTCAACAGCTTCCCTCAGACACACGAACGAACGGACAAGTGCGAATCAATATCTCTCTTCTCCGCCCCTCCTCTTCCTCCTTCCCTTCCTCCCCGTCTCGTCATCTCCCCCTCCTTCCTTTCCCCACCCTATCTCCCTACTCCTCCCCTCCTTCTGTTCCCCACCCTACTCCCACTCCCCCCCGTACATACGCAACAGAAGCGTATCAATGATGGACAGCCAGGTGAGGTGAGGTAAGGCAGAGGTCAAGTTGCCGTAAACATTGCAAGGCTCAAACTTCAAGGTCCAAACAAAGAGACTCGATGTTTCCAGATTTTAATAAACATTGACTGGGTAAACAATAATGTTGTATGTTTATCTTCAAGGTTAAGAAAGGACCTTAACCAGATCACTTAACATTACACACACACACAGTACATACACACACGCAAAACATACACACACGCAAAACATACACATACAGTACATACACAACCACTCATAACACGCATACACAACATATGCACATATAAACACACTCACTCTCTCTCTCTCACACGCACACACGACACGAAAGTATGAATGACGTCAGAGGCAGCATCAAGGCGAAATAGCGACCTTCAATATGGCACGAACTAATAAATACTAATCACAAGTGCATGAAGAATTAATGTGTGTGTGTGTGTGTGTGTGTGTGTGTGTGTGTGTGTGTGTGTGTGTGTGTGTGTGTGTGTTACCTGGCCATCCAAAGCTTACCTGGTATAATAAACACCATTACCTAAAACAACAATTATCATCATCATCATTCTTGTCTCTTACACTTGATCATACTTGCTAGGTTAAGGTTAGGTTAGGTTAAGGTTAGGTTAGGTTAAGGTTAAGGCTAGGTTAAGGTTAGGTTCGGTTAGGTTCAGTGTCCTCCAAGTCCTTATATTCCGATACCGTAAAAAAAGACAATAAAGACGAAAGAACAATAACAAACAGGGAGATTTTACCTCTTTAATAGCACCAAGTTTGCTCAATAGTATAGCATTGTTCTCCCTCTAAGTGTAAACATCAACAAAAAACACGTGGTTGGCCTCCAGGTTGTGTATAGGGAGTCAGTTTACTCAGGTAGGTAAACACTGACTGACTGCCTATACACATACAAACATACATACATACCTACACTCACACACACACATACTCTCTCTCTGCACACACACACACACACACACACACACACACACACACACACACACACACACACACACACGGTAAGTAAAGTGATGGATTAGCCTCAGCTTATTGTAAATATTACAGGTAAGAGAGCCTTCAACCCCAAGGGCGGCTCCTACCTGTGTAAACAATTAATGGGTCATATTTTCCCCTCTCTCTCTCTTTCATTCTATTTCACTCTCTCTCATTTTCTAGTTCCTAACCTAGCCTAACGATAGATATTGAGGTAATTAGCGAGAGATAGAGGTAATTAACGAGATATTGAGATAATTAACGAGAGATATTGAGGTAATTAATGATAGATATTGAGGTAATTAACGATAGATATTGAAGTAGTTAACGATATATATTGAAGTAATTAAATAAACACACAAGTAAATATATGGAGCAACTAACAAGCCCACTAGAGCACTAGATGACGTCACTACTGCACTAATGACGACACTACTACACAAGATAACGTCACGACTTCACCTATGACGTCACTACAACCCTAATGACGTCACTAAACCACTAATGACGTCACTACTGCCCTTAAGGAGTAAAAATACCAATATACCTCTGGCACTGTGGCTACCCTCAAGCAGATGTGAACGAGACTAAATGTACATGTGTGTTTGGGGACAGATATGGCGGTCACACTACAACACTATCTTACGATTATGGACGAGAATGAACCCCCTTTAAGAACAGGTGTGTACAGGGGTATGTTCCAGGTGTAAATGTATATTGCTTTGGTGATTCTGTAGTTGAGATATTTATGTATTCGAAGCTACAATGACCTGACTACTGTTTTGTAATCCGTTCAGAGGAGTACAGGTGTGTGTGTGTGTGTGTGTGTGTGTGTGTGTGTTTGTGTGTTAAGACTGTGGGGACAATAGCCAAGTACCCGCTGGCCTTCACACACAAACACACACTGTTATATCCTGCAATACTGACACATTTAACTAACCTTGTTTTTCTGACGGGTTATTTCAATACTTAATAAAAACCAGCTTGTATAACAGACAGACAGACAGGCTTCCCCTCTCTCCACCCCACCAATCCTCTCATCTCTTTCCACCCCCCCAACCTACCCCCTCCTCCTCTCATCTCTCTCTATCCTACCTACCCTCCTTCTCCCCATCCTACCTATCCCCCCCTTCTCTCCATCCTACCTACCTCCTCCCTCCCCATCCTACCTACCCAACCTACCCCCTCCTCCTCTCATCTCTCTCTATCCTACCTACCCTCCTTCTCCCCATCCTACCTATCCCCCCCTTCTCTCCATCCTACCTACCTCCTCCCTCCCCATCCTACCTACCCCTCCCTCACCCCCCTCCTCCCCTCCAGGTAGTGTCAACAGAGCGCCATCATGCACCATTAAGCCAACAGGGACGAGGGTCGACGCCACTTTACTGTTGTATGTGTCGCCGTCTCAGAGCCTCAGGGGGAGAGGCTCCAGGTCAAATGGGTCCCAGTCCTCATAGGCCCAACCTCAATGTCAAATGAGCCTCAACATGCATGGTGAGGAGGGGTTGGGTAGGGTGGAGATGGTAGTGGTGGTCAAGCGAGTAGTGGTATTAATGGGGAGGGGGATGTTAATGGTGCTAGTGGCTGTGGAGGAGTGCTAGCGGTGCATAGATGGTGACAGAGGGAAGGGGTCACCACCACAGCGGCAGGAAGCAACCATTACTGTGGAGGAGGAGGTGGAGGCTGCAGTCGCTTCCTCTCCCTCTTCCTCCTATTGTTTCATTGTTGACACACACACACACACACACACACACACACACACACACACACGTTTCCCCTCCCGTTCATATTACAGGTAAAAGTACAGTTACATAATAAAGTTACATGATACAGATATAAGTACAGGTATAAGCAGTTATCGGTAATATATATTTAATTACAGGTGTGGATTTAGGTAGTTACAGGTATGGATACAGGTAATTACATGTAAGGATATAGGTAGTTACAGGTAAGGATACAGGTAATTACATGTAAGGATATAGGCAGTTACAGGAAAGGATATAGGTAGTTACAGGTATGGATATAGGTAGTTACAGGAAAGGATACAGGTAATTACATGTAAGGATATAGGCAGTTACAGGAAAGGATATAGGTAGTTACAGGTATGGATATAGGTAGTTATAGGTAGTGTACACAGTTCGAGTTGGAATATAGCACACACACACACACACACACACGCCTATATTCCCCTGGGAGGTAGGCTGGTGGAGTGAGGTGTGGTGTACCATTTAAAGGATGAGATGAGGGCGAGAGGTGGGGTTGTGGGGTGAGAGAAGTGAGAGGTAAAGGAGGTTAAGAGAGGTGTGGTGAGGTAATTGAGAAGTGAGGAGGTTAACTCAGGTGTGTTGAGGTTGAAGGATGAGGAAAATATAAACACACACACACACACACACGTCAAGACTGGCCTAAGGTGTCGTGAGCAAAGACAAGGAAGACACCATGGGGTAGTGAGGGGATCAGGCCCGCGAGAAGGACTGCCCAGGTAACCATATCGGGGCGTCAGAGAGATGCTGTGGTAATGCAGTTCCTCAAGGGCCCTGGCTAGTACCTATGTAGTTTATGTATGTTTATGTGGAGTTCCTCAAGGTGATTGGCTAGTACCTATATTATTTATGTGGTGTTCCTCAAGGGGATTGGCTAGTACCTAACCTAATATACCCGTAACGTAACCTAACCTAACTCGACTTAACCTAATGCCATTAATCTTAACACACACAAACCAGGCAGACAAGAGGGTGAAGCTTCGTCTGGCGTTAACTTCCATATACTATACATTGAGAGGTGAAGATGAACCCACTCCACATCCCTTACACCTATTCCACATCCCCCACACACCCACTCCACATCCTCCACACCCACTCCACATCCCTTACACCTATTCCACATCCCCCACACCCACTCCACATCCCCCACACTCACCCACATCCCTACACCTATTCCACATCCCCCACACCCACTCCACACATCCCCACCTATTCCACATCCCCACACCCACTCCACATCCCCACACCTATTCCACATCCCCCACACCCACCCACATCCCTTACACCCATTCCACATCCCCCACACACCCACTCCACATCCCCTTACACCCATTCCACATTCCCCACACCCACCCACATCCCCTTGCTGACCTATTCCACATCCCCACACCCACTCCACATCCCCCCACACACCCACTCCACATCCCCCACACCCACTCCACATCCCTTACACTCCATTCCACATCCCCCACACCCACTCCACATCCCCCACACACACCCCAGGAGAAAATCAGCAGACCTAACTCACTCCTGACAACTTAAATTACTTTTGGCCGAGCCTGTGAGGGGATAACTTTAGCCGTGATTAAAGGCAGCATCAGAGACCACCCTTCTTCCCTATCTTTTTGTGGGATGTTACACCAGTTAGTTAGTCTACCAACCAGCCAGTCAGTCAGTCTACCAACCAGCCAGTCAATCAGTCAGTCTACCAAACTACCAGCAAGCCAACCAGTCAGTCAGCCATCTTACCAGCAAGCCAACCAACCTACCAGCAAGCCAACTAGTCTACTACCCAACCAACTAACCTACCAGTCTATCAACCAGTCAACCAACCAAGTTTACGATAAAATTTAATAATATTAGAGAATTTATAAGACCTTAAGATTATATTAACAAATTCCGCATATTTAATCAAGTAGAAAGTGAATAAGACAGTAGTAAATAATAAAGGGAAGGACAAGGGAGGAATACCAAGAATGTGAAAGTGGTGAGGTGAACTCTGGTGACCTTGAGCAAGCACAGTAACACGTCAAGGGGAATAATTATTATTGATGTCTTTTGTTATTATTTTTACTGTTTTTGTTATTTGTATTATTATTCCACCTGAAAATAAAACCCGCCGAGCTTTTTTTTCAGTTGAAGATAAAAAACACAAGCTTTTTTTCACCTGAAGATTAGACAATACACATCACTATAATAATGTCACTATATCACACTATACTAACAATAATAACACCATTTAAAAACACCACTCAAGCATAGTAAATGAATAACAAAGGAATATTAATTACTAGCGGGGAATTAAGAGGAAACAACTGACGACATTAAAATTACCTCAAGCAATTATCACCATCCATTGATAACAGGTTTGTGGCCATATTTTATTCACATACAACACCTGGTTTATATGTGTTGGTTCACCTGAAGAATTGTATACACCTTTAGTTTATTTCACCTTTAGATTAATTAACTGTCCTCATGCTATTGGGTGGAGTGAGGTTAGCGTTAGGTTAGGTTTGTGTTCGGGTGGTTAAGTCTGCGTTAGGGTGGTTAATCTTTAGGTGAAATAAGAAAACACCACACACACCGCATTGCTACCACACCACAACCCTCACACACCGCATTGCTACCACAACCACAACCCACACACACCGCATAGCTACCACACCACAACCCTCACACACCGCATTGCTACCACAACCACAACCCTCACACACTATACGCCACACCACACATCACAACACCTCACCACAACAAACAACTCAAAAGGTGACCTACATCGATGACGTCATCTATACCTGGCTTTAATTACTAACTAAATACCTTTATCGCCGTGTATTAGTCACGGAAGTGTAATTAATAATGCAATGGGAAAATTAGTGATGCATTAACGAAATTAGTAACGTAATAACGAAATATATTTAGTGTGTGTGTGTGTGTGTGTGTGTGTGTGTGTGTGTGTGTGGCGAGTCAAACAAACAAACACACTCATTTCCCACGCCCGAGACATACACACATTCACATCAATTATTAATTTCTCATTCCCGGTAGGTACACACACACACACACACACACACACACACACACACACACACACACAGAGCATCCCAAACAAAAAAACCCTGCCCCCCCCCCACACAGGACACTCTCTGGTCGACCGGTTTTCTAGTTTATTGAACTAATTGGCCGGCCGACGGTCACGCACCAACATCCGGCCATGAAGTCAACTGCAGACCCGCCTCGTTATTGTCCACCACACTGACAATACTCTAGTTTTTACCTGGTCATTCCGGCTATACCTGCATATTTAACCTGGTCATTCCGGCTATACCTGCATATTTAACCTGGTCATTCCGGCTATACCTACATATTTAACCTGGTCATTCCGGCTATACCTGCATATTTAACCGGGTCATTCCGGCTATACCTGGATATTTAACCTGATCATTCCGGCTACACCTGCATATTTAACCGGGTCATTCCGGCTATACCTGCATATTTAACCGGGTCATTCTATCAGCCCTTATTTAACCTGGAGGCTGGTCAAATGGGCCCCTACTCCAATTAGGCCCTGGTCCTGATAGGGCCTAACTTGAAATGAACCCCAGTCTTGATAAGGCCTAACTTGAAATAGGCTCAAATTCAGATAGGGCCTAACTTAAAATAGGCCACCAATCTTAGCTCATAAATTAGGTTGGATCTCTTAGAAACAAGACCTATTTTAAGATGACGCCTATTCATACTGTGGGCCAATACAGCTGAGGGCCTATTAGAACTGAGGCCCACATAAACTTGAGCGACTATTAAGGTTGGGGCCGTATAAAGTTGGGGGCCAAATAAAGTTGGGGCCCATAAAAACTAACGCCCATTTGACCACCGAACTCAATTTTACTACAGGTGAAAAATACATTAATAAAGGCATCACCTGCCCAACACCTGTAGCAGTAAATCATTAAATCTTCCCTACTAGGCAATGCAGTTTGGTTCCTCCCATAAAAAAAACCAGCATCCATCCCTAACAGACAACGAAAACAAGGAAAGGATTGGGATTAGGTTAAAGCATCGTCCTCAAAGGGTTAAATCGACGTCCTCAAGGGTTAAATCGACGTCCTCAAGGGTTAAATCGACGTCCTCAAAGGGTTAAATCGACGTCCTCAAAGGGTTAAATCGACGTCCTCAAAGGGTTAAATCGACGTCCTCAAAGGGTTAAATCGACGTCCTCAAGGGTTAAATCGACGTCCTCAAAGGGTTAAATCGACGTCCTCAAAGGGTTAAATCGACGTCCTCAAAGGGTTAAATCGACGTCCTCAAAGGGTTAAATCGACGTCCTCAAAGGGTTAAATTGACGTCCACAAAGAGTTAAACCAGCGTCCTCAGAGGGTTAAATCAGCTTCCTCAACGAAATAACCCATCATCCTCAAAGGGTTAACCAATTTGCATCGTCCTCAAAGGGTTAAACCATCATCCTCAAAGGGTTAAATCACCATTTTCCAAGGGTTAAACCATCATCCTCAAAGAGTAAAACCAAAATCCTCAAAGGGTTAAATCATCTTTCAAGGATTAAACCATCATCTTCAAAGGGTTACATCATCCTCAAAGGGTTATATCATCGACCTCAAAGGGTTGCATCACTCTCAAAGGGTTATATCATCGCCAAAGAGTTAAAACAGACCCTGTATCCACCCCTTTACGGAAAAACAAAACAAGGTCGGCCAGGCTGTTGTAATGTTATCTCTCTGTTTTTATGGTTTGTTAATGTATACAACAGATAGCCATTACTCCCACCTTGACGATAAAATGTCCAGTAGTACCCCCTGGAAATACATAAAAAACGGAGTCCAGGATCCGCCCTTACTGAAAACAAAAGATGGAGGGTGAGGGAGGGGAGGGGGGGAAAGGGGTTATAGTTATAAAAATATCCTCCCCTCCAGACCCCCCTCTTCCCCCCTCCTACCCTCCCTCCAGATCTCCCTCCTACACTCTCTCTCCCCTCATCCTCACCTAGACCCCTCCTACCTTCCCTCAACTCCCATTTACCTCATCCTTCTCCCTCCTCGCACTACCTGACGACCAAATATGTCCCCCGCCTCCATCATATCAAAGGCCTTATATGCTGCCCCCCCATCCCTACGAGCATACCCCCTCCCCTCCATCGAGCATACCCCACCCCTCCCCCACGAACATAACCCCACACACCCCTAACCACCTACGAGTATACCCCCACCACAACTCTCTCTAACAACAACGAGTATACTCTACCCTCCCCCCACAAGTATACCCTCCCTCTTCCTCCACCTTCATGCCACCAATCCAGGTATGCCGTCGATGTGCCGCCGTTGGTATGCCCGATAACATCACTGAGGTAAAGAAAAAAACACACTCCTGGATCTGATGTCTCAAAGATTCTCTCGTTCAGGTTTCCTTCTTGAGTGATGTGAGAACGTAAGGAACGCCCTTACTAAGACATGATATAAAGATGAATTCACTAACGTTCATACGACAATTTTCTCCCTTAACTAGTGATGTGAGAACGTAACGAACTCGCTCGCTTAACCTACAACACTGAGATAGATTCTTAGAGACTTGTACGGTAGACTTTCCTCTTAATTGGTAATGCGAAAGTAAACCAAGCTACCTTTAACTACGAGACGAAGATGGCAGTCAAAATGGCGTCTAAAATGCACTTTGACTCGACTGTAAATAATGTTTTTTTCCTATTTCCCTTCTATAAACACACACACACACACAAACTCTGTCACATACACACATTCACAAACTCTCTCTCTCTCTCTCTCTCACAGTACCCAGCCAACCGTGACCATCTTACATAAGTGGCCACGGCCTTGTCGGTCGGCCGGCCTTGTCGGTCGGTTGGTACCTACAGTCTTGGGAGTTACCTCACTAAATGAAAACCACCCGACGCTCTCACCCGAATTACCTTCTTCTTCTACCCACGTGAAAAATTACATTGGTGTTGGGGTGAGGGAGGGGGTGGGGAGAGGGGGGAGAAGGGGTGTGAGGTGGTGGTGTGTAGGGGAGAGGGGTTGGGGAGAGGGTTGGGGGTGTGGGCAGAGGTGTGTGGGCGTTTGGGGGGGGGGAGTTTATGAGGTGTGAGGGGTTTGAGGAAGGGAAGGGGATGTGAGAGGGGTAGAGGAAGGTAATTACCATACACCTGAGCTCACCTTAACATAATTAGGGATTTTGCTACATTTCTCTCATACATTCCATTTCCCTTTCAGTTAATTCAATTCTCAAAAGAAAATTACCTTACGAGGAAGGAATGAAGGAGGGAGTGAAGAGGGAGTGAGGAGGGAGTGAAGAGGGAGTGAATAAGTGAGGATGGAGTGAAGGAGTGAGTGAGGGAGGGAGTGAAGGAGGGAGTGAAGGAGGGAGTGAAGGAGGGGCTAGCCTTGGTAGTAGTAAAGACAACTGTATACACACACCTGTACCTGCTGCTATATCCACTACTGACGTCACATATGATAAAAACCTGTTGTGTTGTATGTGTATGTCAACGCCTAGTGTGTGTGTGTGTGTGTGTGTGTGTGTGTGTGTGTGCATTGCTGGCTTATTAATATCAATACGAGTACTAAAACATACTAAATAATAATAACAAAAAAACGACACACACACACACACCGACCCCAATACAAATACAATTCAACCCCCCAATAATAATAAATAAATAAACAAAAACACTCCCTATGGACCAGAGATGTATCGCCTCGCCCAGACACCGAATATTTATGAGACCATCCCCTTGAAAACAACAAAACAGGGAAATTACTTACTGTCACGCCATATTAAACCGCGACCCCGGAAATAGATGAAAGATAATAGTAAAAACCAAAATAGGGAAATTAAGAAGAGCTAGTTACCTATTTATTGACACGGTAGAGAGGATGGCTATTTTATAAGGATATTGCCATGAGACAGGGGCTAATGCAATGGACTATATAGGAATGAAAGTCCGTTATATAGAGTTTCGTTATATATAAAACCTCTATCTAACGGATTATATGGTGAGGAATCCGTTATATAGAGGGTTTCATTAGAGATAAAACCTCTATCTAACGGACTATATAGGAATGAAAGTTCGTTATATAGAGAGTTTCGTTAGATATAAAACCACCATCTAACGGACTATATAGGAATGAAAGTTCGTTATATAGAGAGTTTCGTTAGATATAAAACCACCATCTAACGGACTATATAGGAATGAAAGTTCGTTATATAGAGAGTTTCGTTAGATATAAAACCACCATCTAACGGACTATATAGGAATGAAAGTTCGTTATATAGAGAGTTTCGTTAGAGATAAAACCTCTATCTAACGGACTATATAGGAATGAAAGTTCGTTATATAGAGAGTTTCGTTAGATATAAAACCATCTAACCAAACCTCAACTAACTATACTCCCAGGGGTCAAACACAGCAGGAGGTAACCCCCACCCCTAGGTCACCACCAACCAGGGTCAGGGTCGATTATATTCAGGTCAACACAGTCTGGACCCTGATATACCGACCCCCCCCCACCATCACCTCCCTCCACTTCACTGACCCCTCGCGACCCTCCACGACCCCCCGCCCGCCCCCCTTTGTCCACGCCTGTCCTGCCCATCCAGTCATCCACCAGTAATTACATGACTCACGCTGCTCTCCCCGTGTCCGGATTATCGATACAACCAAAAGGTAAATTAACTTAAAGAGTGAAAATGCCATCACCACCCACAACCAGTAACCACAACAATAACAACCACAACAACCAACCACAACCACAAGAGCCCACAACTTTAAGTAAACACGATTCAACGTCAAGGAATAACCCAGGAAGATCAGACAACTCGTTAACTACACTGGCTAACCAATACCCACCCTCCCTGCCCCTGAACTCGATCCACCAATCAATTAACAGTCAGGTTCTCAATTAGTGCTAGAGAGAGAGAGAGAGAGAGAGAGAGAGAGAGAGAGAATTCTGAGGACCACAACAATTCAATATACCAAAGAAATGAGACAAAATTGGAGAGGAGAGGAGGGGGATAATTTTCCATAATAGGGTATCTAAGTGGACCCTATCCCCTCCCCTTCCCCCTCCCTTACCCCCTTCACCTCCAACCACGTCAAGGCAACATCACACGCCCTCCTCCTCCACAAACACCACCCACCACAGCAAGTTTCCTCCCCAACCAAGGACTGATTTACTCCCCGTGGTTGTAGTTCCTCCCCACTCAAGGATAGATAATCTTCCCTCTCTCCCCACTCAAGAATAGTCACTTCCCCTCTCTCTCCCCACTTAAGGGTAGACACTCCCCTCTCTTCTCCTTCTACATGACAGACACACACACACGCACTCAATCCCCCCACCTCAAACCCCTTACAGACACACTCACCTAATCTAGCAACTAACTAACCTGACCCCAAACAATCACTCTGCCTGCCTAAAATACCGAAGGAACGTAAAAAAATGCAGAATTATGCTCACAGAATTAACTGCAATCAAACAGTATTTAAATTACAGTCATTTACCAACCCGAATCTAATAACTTGCCTTTATGACGACAATTAATGGCACGTGTGGTGGTGAAATCACCAAATTGGAAGTGAGAGGGGGTTAGGAAATGAGGAGGGGGTAGGAGGAGGTGGGGGGGCAGGAGGTTAGGGGAGTAAGGGAGGGTGGAGGTGCAGGGGTGGGAGGGAGGGTAGGAGGGTGGGGGTAGGTGGGGGAGGAAGGATTATGGTGTAGGAGGGTAGGAGGAGGGTGGGGAGAGGAGGGAGGGTGAGGAGAGGAGAGGGTGGGAGAGAGGAGGACGGGGGAGGAAGGGTGGGGAAGGGGTGGACAGGATGTCAGCGCGATGTGATGGTGAGGGAAATCTCAGGGAGGGGGAGGGTTGTGGGGGGAGAGTTGTGGGGGGAGGGGGGTGAGGAGGTTGTGGGGGGAGGGTGGGGAGGATGTTGGGGTGGGAGGAGGATGTGGAGGGGGAGGGAGGGAGGGAGGGTTGTGGTGTAAAAAAATACAAAATAAAAAAAATACTACAAAAGTACAAAAATAACTAAAACAAATATACAAAAAAACTACAATAGCACACCACAAAAACTACAAAACTACATAAATCACTACAGAAATTACAAAAAAAACAACCAAAACTGACCAAACAACAATTAAAATCACTTATCATTATCCTTGGTTAGCACAGCACAGTACAGCACAGCACAATACAGCACAGCACAGTACAGCACAGCACAGTACAGCACAGCACAATTATTAGTCCTGAATGAATCACAAGGCTTCGCTCTCCTCTTAAGGACTCACAAATCGAACCATAACAATACTGGTAAGTGTAATGAGTAAAACTGGCGGCCTTTATGACGACGTGATGTAATTGTAAGCTACAACGTAATTATAACTGTTTCATAACCTCCAGAGAATTACAACACAAAGTCACAACATAATTATAACTGTTTCATAACCTCCAGAGAATTACAACGTCACAACATAATTATAACTGTTTCACAACCCCCAGAGTATTACAACACAACGTCACAACATAATAATAACTGTTTCACAACCCCCAGAGTATTATTACAACACATTAATAACTTTTATAACCCCCAGAGTGTTATAACAAATTAACAACCGTTTCATAACCTAGAGAATATTAAAGCACACCACAACACTGCCATAACCTTTTCATAACCCCCAGATAATTACAACATAATCATAACAGTTTCATAACCCGTAGAGTATTGTCATTCCCGTCACAACAAACCCCTAAAACAACATTTCATAACCCCGACAGTACCTATTACCATCACAACACTATAACAAAACCCCACAACTTACAACAAACATTACCTAACCTAATCACACATCACTATAGTGATTCAGGCGAGAGAGAGAGAGATATATCACCATTCCGGGTTGAATTATGCCCGACTCGTTTATGTCAGGTTATGTAGAGGTCATCACCACAAGAAGTATGATAATTCCAAGCATTATACTCCACAATGGCATCATTACTTCCTTATTACACCACATTGTACACCTTGGCATGATTCTTGACCTGGTTTTACAATGACAAGTGGAGGGAATTTCCAAGGTCATGTTTGAACTTAAAATCAACTGGTCATTATATTAAGAGTAAAATCATATGTCAATAACTTTCTAATAATACTTCCTAAAGACAGACAGACACACACACACAGAAAGACTCAGACAAATACAGACTCGGACACACACATACGGACTCAAGACACACACACACACACACACACATACAGACAGACTCTCTCACACACACACACTCATTGCTATTTCCTGTAACTATATCAATATTTATAAATAACCGTAATGAAAATAAACGTTCTTTTGTGTGTATAATATGATGATTGATATTCAGGTTAACGTTTATAGTAAATTGGGTAGTATTAGTAGAAATTTAATCCGAGTGGGGGGAGAGGGGAGGTTAGTGGGTGAAGGGAGGGAGGGAGGGGGTTGGAAGGGGAGTAAGGGAAGAGGTGGGATGGAGGGGGTGGAGAAGGTTAGTGTGTAGAGAGAAGGGAGTTTAGGGGGAGGGGTGAGGGAGGTAAGGGGGATGGGGGGGGGGTAGAGCAGGTGGTCAACTGGTCAATCTCTCCGGCCCTCCAGCGGTGGATCGGCTTAACTCCTCCAAGTAAACACTCGTAGCGTCAATTGCTTGTTAAATCCTCACTACCTGTGCTGTTGTTGTTACCTTAATCTCTTCTCTTATGCCCCCTGCCAGGTTATATTATCGTTTATAAGAGAGAGGGAGAGACAGACATACATAGATAGATAGAGAGAGAGAGAGACAGATAACAAGGTAGAGACAACACACACACACAGAGAGAGAGAGAGAGAGAGAGAGAGAGAGAGAGAGAGAGAGAGTCGAATTAATTCCTTTGTCTGAATCTCAATAGGTCCCCGTCACGGCTTCACGTGTGGAGTAAGTCTGTCTGTCTGTCGTGTTTCCACTAAATTACCAACACAACATAATTAAAACGCCAATAACTACCAAATTACTACTATAAATACTTCATTATATATATAGAGACCTAACCTTATGTACGAGGCCCCCTATGAGCTGAATAAAATCGTCTGTGTTAAGTCAAATTAGAAGTAGCCTTAGTATGTTTGTATGTATGTCTGCCTGCCTTGTGTTAGTATGAACGTGTGTCTCATTTCGACTACACTATATATAAAATGATGTAATTAAACAAGGTGGACGATAGTTAGGGAGGACCAATTGCTGACTTAACGACCAAATTACCCCCCCCCCCATAGATAGTTTATTTCACGATAAAAGATTAACCCATGGATTAATTAACTTAAGATTAAACCATGGATTAATTAACCAAACCCTACCTGAGGAGAGAGAGGGGGATTAGGTTAAAGTTAGGGTGGTTAATCTTCAGGTAAGCATCTCAGGGGTCAGTTGACAGGTGATCAAGACTAATTAATGATTTTATGGTATATTTTAGTTACCTGGGGAGGGAGATAGATAAAGCACATACATACTGTACATACATACATACATACATACATACATACATACATATCAACAAAGCAAAAAGCAGGTGGGCAAGGAGACGGTAAGCCAAACAAGCAATGATGTTTTACCTTTGTGTTGTGTGTGTGTGTGTTGAGGAGGAACTTTCTCAGAGCGGTATAGTTTCTCTGGTACCATCATCTCTCAGCTCGACAATGTGTCTCACCAGTTTCTCCTACCTCCCTCCTGTTTCCTCAGCTTCTTCCTCTCAGCTCGACAATGTGTCTCACCAGTTTCTCCTACCTCCCTCCTATTTCCTCAGCTTCTTCCTCTCAGCTCAACAATGTGTCTCACCAGTTTCTCCTACCTCCCTCCTGTTTCCTCAGCTTCTTCCTCTCAGCTCGACAATGTGTCTCACCAGTTTCTCCTACCTCCCTCCTGTTTCCTCAGCTTCTTCCTCCCAGCTCAATCTAGGCTGTTTTCTCCCTCTCTCATAACAACACACAATTTAACGATAACATATTAGGCTAACGACCCGAGTGGGTTAATTGACCCTTCAGGTGCCTTTACTATAAACCATTTATTAATCTTAATCATAAATCTTCATTAATCGCCAAAGTAATCTTACGTTAATCCACCATATTTAACATACAACACTGCTCTAGAAAGCATCATCTAGAACACAACACTGCTCTAGAAAACATCATCTAGAACACAACACTGCTCTAGAAAACATAATCTAGAACATAACACTGCTCTAGAAAACATCATCTAGAACACAACACTGCTCTAGACAACATCATCTAGAACATAACACTGCTCTAGAAAACATCATCTAGAACATAACACTGCTCTAGAAAGCATCATCTAGAACACAACACTGCTCTAGACAACATTAATTAGAACACAACACTGCTCTAAAAAACAACATCAACACAACACTGCTCTAGAAAACATCATCAACACAACATTGCTCTAGAAAACATTAATTAGAACACAATACTGCTCTAGAAAACATCCAAAACACAACACTACTCTAGAAAACATCCAGAACACAACACTGCTCTAGAAAACATCCAGAACACAACACTGCTCTAGAAAACGTAGCATCTGAGAGCATTAGAATGACTAGCAAAGACTTTTATGTTATGGTAGTGGACATCAGCTGATCGCCCAGGGGCATGGTACAAACAATAACATACCCCCCCCCCTCCCTACCTCCTTCCCTCCCTACCTCCTTACCTCCCTGCCTCCTTACCTCACACAACTCTTCTCACTTTCCCTCACTAATAACCTCACTTAATCTCACTTTCCACCTTACACTAATTACCTTTCCTCTCTCTCTCAGTTATGTCTCATTTAATGTTTTTTTGTTATTCTTTCACACCTGTGCTAAGACACTCACCTGGGGTAGTATGTTGTTTCTCACTTATTTCTTCAATTTTCAAGACATTCCTCCTCACGTTATAAATCCTGTCTCTCTCTCTCTCTCACTTCTTCCTCAAATTTATCAGTTTTTGTTTCTCACTGTAATATGCCAAGTGTTATCGTTCTGGGGGTATTTACTACGACAATTTCTCACTTCACACGTGTTTCTCACAGCTTCTGATAGTGTTTACCCTCATCAATGGGATATATGTTTCTCATTAATATCGTCTTGTAAACAACGTGGTGTCCAATCCCGCGCTGTGTGGATGGGAGGGGTGGGAGAGGTAGTGGTTAAAATCCCAGACGAGAGAAGCGTCACCCGTCCACACCCGTGTCTGCCGGTAAACTGACGGCCCAGAGAAGCTAGGGCTAGGTTAACGCCGCGCGCCACCACAGCCCACAGTAACACACACACACACACACGCTGCCCACCGCCACCTCCAGCAAGTCACGGCCAATGTTGGAATATAAACATGAACGCTTAATCATCACTATACGATTCCTCGTTAAACAGATACCACGAACCTAACCTAACGAGAGCATGGTGGTTTAGGTTAAATGAAGATAAATTCGTTACTGTTGGGAAAAAAACCTGTTCGTGGCTAATTTCTAACACTACACTGTTTACATTTATTACCGCCTTCCTCACATCCACAACACTTACCTCCCTTGTTTACTCTTCAATATTGCCTCTACCATCACAGATATTCAACTTTCACTCAAGTATTTATGAAAATGTATAGATCTTACAATAACCCCCACTGTATGGATGTCTGTATAGAGAATCACTTGAAAGGTGTTAGTGGTTCAGTAGTAACAGGAGTATCATATAAATTCGTATCCTGGGTTCGAATCCCGGCCTAGAACTGTCGTAGGAAGGGTATAAACGAATATGACACGACTAAACGTGGTCAGTAAATATCATAATAACGTAATGATAATTTTGTTTGTATATATCAGGTGTTCCAGTGTGTGTGTGTGTGTGTGTGTGTGTGTGTGTGTGTGTGAGGCCTCGCTGGGTCCCTGAACTGTGTATACGTTATGTAAACACGATACATGTTTCTTGAACTTTTATTTTACCTCTAAGTTTTACAGTTAGTTTCAATGTTTCATCCCCTTTATAACGTATAATAAATGCATAAGGAAAAATAATGTTTATCTTGTATTTACCGTAAGACTATGATGATGATGATGATGATGATGATGATGATGATGATGATAACATGGTATATATGATGATTTGATGATGATAAGTTCGTTCACAATATCAGCCACTGGTCACCCCCCTAAGTTAACCCAGCTGCTTAAAGGTACCTATGTTTACTTTATGGAAAGGTAGGACAGTGGAGTGGACTGTTCCCTACCTTGTCTCTCTGCGTACCGACAAAATAGTTCGGTGTACTGAACGTGATATTGGAAAGTGACGGCGCATAACCTGGTGTGTTGAGAGGTGTTGTGGTTGTTAGTTCAGTGACAGGTACCGCCATGTTGTATACCTGTACCGTCTATATTGTATACCTGTACCGTCTATATTGTGTACCTATACCGTCTATATTGTGTACCTGTACTCTTTATGTACTCTCGATAAAAATAAGTACCTCTCAGGAGTGGTTCGATGAATTTGGGACTCACCAATCGTGTTATCTCGCTAGGGTTGGTAGGCGTAATGATATATGATATAGCTATATAAACTACAGTAGTTACTTAATTTACATATATATTGACAACTTGAGGCACTGTCACTCATTCAGGGTTCAGTGAGTGCCATGACTGATAGTGAGGAGGGTCAGCGAGGGAGGTGTGTTGTCTTAGCGGGGGTGAGGAGAGGGAGGGGTGAGGGGAAGGGGGGTGAGGGGAAGGGGGGAGGGAGGAAAGGGGGAGGGAGGAAAGGGGGTGATGAGAGGGAAAGGGTCAAGGTATACTGACACACAAACGGGCGGACTAATGAACACACGCACACAAACACACACAGGCGGACGAACACACGTAGCAGTGATGAGTGGTACGTGTAATGCAGGTATTGATGAGTAACCAGGTGTTAAAGAGTGACCAGCTGTTAATGAGTGACCACTGACCAGGTACAGCATGATCATTAACCCCCACCTACTTCACACACTGTGGTCAATGTTTGTTGGTAGTCAATATTTGCTCTGTGTTGAACTGGGATGAAAGTTTATTTACATGAATAAGCCAGACGTGTGTTATGCCTCTGTGGTGTGTGTGTGTGTGTGTGTGTGTGTGTGTGTGTTAAGACAGTCAACCATCCAGAATAAAACAGACAGCGTGAGACAGAAGCCATATACCCTCTCTTATCCCAGGCTGCTGAACTGTCCAATTCGACGTCCTCTGTCTATTGTGGTGGGGGAGGGAAACAATCGTACAAAAACAGACGGGAAGTAGACGGTTCTTTTTACCAACAGGAATTAAATCGATTTGGGTGGAGGTTACCGGCGCTTGATGGCGGAAATACCATAATAATAATGTTGGTTAGTCAGTATAGGTGGATAGAGGTCACTTGATCCTGTCCTAAACCTGAACTTCTCTCCTTCCTTCCCTCCTTCACCCATCTACACTTGCCTCCCTTCCCTCATCCTCCCCTCCTTCCCTAACCCCCATCCTCCCTTACTCTCACCCTCCCTCCCCTCCTTCCCTCATCCTCCCTCACCCCCTTCCTCCCTCACCACTCCTACTTCCTCAGGTAAGTGACCACCAGTACAGGTATATGAGGTCACCAGCGTTGTCTCAGTCGACCACACCCATCTGCACCTCTGCTTCAATTACCCCGAGTGCCCGATGTTGACTGGGGGTATGGGGGGGCGGGAGGGGGGGGATGGGAGGTGGGGGGAGGCGAAGTAAGGGTGAGAGGGTAGTGGGGAGAAGATAGGAGGGACGTGGTGAGGAGGAGGAGGAGGACGAGGAAGGTTGTGGAAGGGTGATGGGCGGCTGGGTGGTGTGGTAGAGAGGAAGGCGAGGTAGGGGAGGGTGGGTGGTGAGGAGGAGAATGGGGTGTGGGGTGGTGGTGAGGAGGGCGAGGTAGGGGTGGTTGGGTACTGATGTGGAGTGGGGGATGACTGTGTGGTGGAGAGGGGTGGCTGGGTGGTGGAGAGGGGTGGCTGGGTGGTGGAGAGGGGTGGCTGGGTGGTGGGGAGGTGAATAGAGTACAGATAGAAGCAATGAGGTGGGGGTGAATGGGGTAAGAGTGGGTATTAGTGATAAAGGTAAGATGAACGAAGAGACAGAGACAGACAGACTCAGTTTCCCTAAAATACTCGTCACTTAGGGAGAAGCGGGTCACTGTGATAAGTGTGGGAGCGGTGAGTGCTGCTGATACACATACACACACACGTACAAAAACACACATCTACGATAGGAAGGCCTGGGATCACACCTCACTCATATAACACCATCTGTGAGGGAATTACTACACCACGTGAGGTCCCTCCTAACACCATCTGTGAGGGAGTTACTACACCACGTCAGGTCCCGCATAACACCATCTGTGAGGGAACTACTACACCACGTGAGGTCCCTCCTAACACCATCTGGGAGGGAGTTACTACACTACGTGTTTGCTGTTCAACACCTACATTAATCTGTATATTCCTTTACCTTTCTCTAATGAAGGCTATTGTTAAACCACCAATGTATGTAATAAGTCATTTATGTCCAATGTATATTTTCAGCCTTCGGGCTGCAGAACTTTTTCAATAAACCGTTAATTATTATTATTATTATTTATTATTACATACACAACAGTCATACATACGTACACATACACATGCAACTAGAGTATACATAAATATTTGCCACATTCGTTCATTCAGACACATACACCACATAAATTCATACAGACATACTCAATATAAATTAATACATACAAACACACATACTACACAAACATATACACATAAATCAACACATACACATACATAAATACATACCCACTGAGTCATCCACATAAACTAGGATGTTTAATCTTCAGGTGAAATAAACTGGAGCGCGTGTCTGAGCATTGGGTGATCCCAGATATCTATTAAGACAGATAATTGATACTTAGTGATAAGACGAGATATAGCTTGTCTGTGTTGTCCGTCTGTCTGTCTGTCATCCATCAGTCTGTCTGTCCGTTCGTCCGTCCGTCTGTCTGTCCGTTCGTCGGTCCAGAATCCAATATCCGGTACGTAAGTCAACTAGTCTTGTCATGGGTGTGTGTGTGTGTGTGTGTGTGTGTGTGTGTGTGTGTGTGTGTGTGTGTGTAACAGTCTTGTGTGTTACAGAGGTCAAAGGTCAACAGTTATTAGAGGTCAGGGTCAATAGTTACACTAAGATGTTGCTTGTCACCCCTTGAGTCAGTTTAATGCTGAGTTCACGTTACTTATACTGTACTTACTCTTATACACACATACATACATACATACATGCAATACATACTACATACATACACACACATATACAATCACACACACACCGTCACACACACACACACACACACACACACACACACACACACACACACACACACACACACACACCTTCTTTGTGACTTTCGCTGCATCACTCCCCTGAGCCCAACCAAGTGAATTAACATTAAAATTCCTCAAGTAATTTAAAGACAAAACATTCACTAGAGCAGAAAGATTATCAGATGATGTTTACATGTTTAATCTGTACCAACCTCACTCACCAGGCAGTAAATTGATGAGAGATGGCGTATGTCTGGGTGTCTGTCTGTCTGTATGTCTGGGTGTCTGTCTGTCTGTATGTATGTCTGGGTGTCTGTCTGTCTGTATGTCTGGGTGTTTCTTTGTCTTCATTAAACAAGCTTAATAGAGATAAACAAGATGGTTGGGTTGGGTTGGGTTGGGTTGCGTTGGGTTGGGTTAGGTTGGGTTGGATTAGGTTGGGTAATACACTACACAGCAAAGAGTTACGGTACGGTACAGTATTATCTCTCTTGGCAGGAAGAAGTGCCTCTTGCGTCATAGTGGGAAACTCCTAATACCATCTGGGAGGGAGTTACTACACTACGTGTTTGCTGTTCAACACCTACAATAATCTGTATGTTCACTGTATGTTCCTTTACCTTTCTCTAATGAAGGCTTTTGTTAAACCACCAATGTATGTAATAAGTCATTTATGTCCAATGTATATTTTCAGCCTTCGGGCTGCAGAACTTTTTTAAATAAACCGTCAATTATTATTATTATTATTACACACACTGGCCCAAGGTCTCATTATATGCACTTCAAGCATTTCACATTTCCGTCCACAACAAAAATATGAGATGTGTGCACAATAAACTAGCCACTGTAGCAAATATCACCCCCCCTCCTCCCAACAGTAAGCAGGAATTACACACTACTACTGCGAGGATTTATACATATACTTCAAGCATATGGATTCTGACCACACTCCCTGGCCGGCAAAGACGAGTAAATGTGGAATATCCAATAATAATAATAATAATAATAATAATAATAATAATAATAATAATAATAATAATAATAATAATAAAAACTAATAGAACTGTGAATATAATCAGTTGTGAGCTAACCTAACCAAACCTAACCCATCCTAAACCAACATAACCTAACCTAACACACCCTAACCTAACATAGGCTAACCTACACCTAACGTAACCTCGACGAATCTGAAGTGAAGCAATATGTGGAGGTGTTTCTAGGGCAAGCGTCAATCACACACCAAGTTTCTTATACTATCCTTAATAGAGGTGACGAGGTGAGAAGTGAGGTGAGAGGTGAGAGGTAAATTATTGACGGAGAGACTGATGTGTGTGTGTGTGTGTGTGTGTGTGTGTGTGTGTGTGTGTGTGTGTGTGTGTGTGTGTGTGTGTGTGTGTGTGTGTGTGGCCTCAAGTGTCACTCTTTTGGTTCTCACTGTCACTTAGCTGTCGGGGGGATAAACTGTCACTAAGCTGTCGGGGGGATAAGCTGTCGTAAAGCTTTTATCCAGCGTTTAATTCAACTAGATTTTCGTAAGTTACAAATATTTCGAGAATATCAAAATATCAGTTAGGTTAGGTTAGGTGTCTGTTGACCTCATAGGGTTAGGGAGGGATAGAGAGGCAGGGGAAGAGTGGGGGTAGAAAGGGGTAGGGGAGTTGGGGATAGGTTAGGTGTCTGTTGACCTCTGGGGTAGGAAGGGGTAAGGGGGCAGGGGTAGGGAGAGAGTAGTGGAGGGGTTAGGAGGTGAGGTTAGTGACTCCCTATCCGGATATGACCAACTTGGGGCAGTACTGTGTGTGTGTGTGTACTAGATTATAGATATGTTCTTTGAGGGTGGGGAGACTTTTCCATAATTATACTGCAATCTGTCTCGTTAAAATTATTACCGACATCTCCCCACCCACCCACCCCACACACCCAGTTGATGAAGGAACCCCCTCCCTTCCAGACACGTCCCTCCTAGCCAAGCAACACCTTCCACCCACACGCAAAGAACTCCCCCACCCACATCTCGAACCCCCGCCTCCTTCCCCACCCACACCTCTCCACCCCCCTATAAACAAATAACACAGCTAACGACCCATAGATGAACCATATACAGTAAACCAGCAGCCATTCCAATCAGCACTCCTGGCGACGCACTTGTGTAGGAATGAGTCATCCAATGTAAGTGTTTCTAGGGCATGTGTGTGTGTGTGTGTGTGTGTGTGTGTGTGTGTGTGTGTGTGTGTGTGTGTGTGTGTGTGTGGACTTTTCCTTAAATAGATCTAACGTTAATTAATCTTCTATTTATATAATGCATCACGTAAAGGAGGAAGAGATTAATGTTATGTTTATATCGTTTAAAGGGATGTTATGTGTACGGTGTTATGGTAATTCCTCTGTGTGTATGGAAGGTTATTTTGGGTTGTGTTAGGTTAGGTTAGGTTAGGTTAGGTTTTTTGGGGGTATTATTTTAAGTGTTTTGGAGTAAATGATGATGATGATAATAATAATAACAATGATAATAATGATGATAACAATAATAATAATAAGAATAACAACAATAATAACAACAACAACAATAATAACGAAAATAACAACAACAAAATACCATAAACAATAATAATAACCATCAACAATAACAACAAAAATAAAAACAAACAATATTACCAATTCTTTCCCAAATTCCTCTTCACACAACATTCTCGCCTCATCATCCAGTATTACCAACAAGAAGAACACACCTCACCATCCCAACACATTAAACTGAGGACGAATAACACGACCTCCTGAAATCCAATACTTTATTACTGTGTTGCGGTGTGTGTGTGTGTGTGTGTGTGTGTGTGTGTTTGTTTACGAGTTTGTGGTCACGGAGTCTATTTAGCTCGGCTATTGACCACCGGGTGTCCTACTGCCTGCCCCTCTCTCTCGTCCTTGCAAGACACTCTGCTTGCTTGACATTGTACTTGCATGAGAGTGAATGTATGACAAAGAGTGAATTATAACGCTACATACTTGATTAAAATGTGATTTCATGGCAGATTGAATGCACGACGGGGTTTTCCCATGAAGGCATACGTGCATCAGTGTGCTTGTATGACTGAGAGCGAGCATAAGTGATAGCAAGCTTACACCACACCTCGCATCTTAAACAATGTAAATGGATGACAATATACCTGCATGACGGCGTTCCTCACTGACATCTTATTGACATCTTGACACAGTCTTGCACTTGTCGACAGTGTGTGTGTGTGTGTGTGTGTGTGTGTGTGTGTGTGTGTGTGTGTGTGTGTGTGTGTGTGTGTCAGGAAATTCACAGTTACTGACATATATTAGTTGATTGCATAAAAAAATGTACCTCCAAGACACCATGCTTAAATAACCCCGTGCTTGCAAGAAGTTAAATGACCCCGTGCTTGCAAGATAATATACTTTAATAACCTGTTGCTTGCAAGAGCTTAAATAACCCCGTGCTTGTAAGAAGTTAAATGACCCCGTGCTTGCAAGATAATATACTTTAATAACCTGTTGCTTGCAAGAGTTTAAATAACTCCGTGCTTGCAAGAAGTTAAATGACCCCGTGCTTGCAAGATAATATACCTTAATAACCTGTTGCTTGCAAGAGTTTAAATAACCCCGTGCTTGCAAGAAGTTAAATGACCCAGTGCTTGCAAGATAATATACTTAAATAACCTGTTGCTTGCAAGAAGTTAAATGACCCAGTGCTTGCAAGATAATATACTTAAATAACCTGTTGCTTGCAAGAAATACAACACAATTAATTACCACCGTAGTTACCTAAACCTCGTAGTTACCTGATAGCGTACTAAAGTCACCCCCATTATACTCGCACGACAAAAACTCAGGTGTGACAAGTGCGACAGAGTAATTAAAGAGTTCAGTCACCAGAGCATGTATGAGGCATCTTGGAGGCCTTGCAACGGTATCTCTTTACACGTGGAGACAGGTTATTTCCCACCACCACCACCACCACCACCACCACATTCCACCACTATCACCACCACCAGTCGCTTCGTGTACACGGCAGTGACTGTGTGTGTGTGTAGTGAAGATAGACGTATCAGTGTCTTGTGTAGTGAAGAAACAATGGCTTAACGCACACTCACATATTCAACAATACGATGGTGAGTGTGTGTGTGTGTATCTGGTATATTGAAGACACACTTAATACGGTGCTTTGGGTGTGTGTGTGTGTGTGTGATACGTAAACAAACCAAACACAAACGGTAGTGAGTGTGTGTGTGTGTGTGGTATACGCAAGAAATACTCAAGAAAAACGGAAAAATAAGAGGAAAAATCACATAATAAACAGGAATAAACACAGTGGCCACTTAAGAAAAACGGGAAAAAACGCAGGAGAGACATATCCAAACGGAAAAACAGGAAAGTCACATTGAAAACGGAAAAACGCTAAACACTTAAAAACGGAAAACTAAAGGAAAAGTCACTCAGAAAAAACGAAAGGTGGGACTAAACGCTAAATAATATGTATCACTGGCGTTTAAAGATCATGGTGATGTGGTCACTGTTGGCGTGTAGCGTTGACAGCCTCAGTTACCACGCCGCCACCCACCAACGCCACAACGCTGGTAACCTCAACGCTAACAACGAAGGCTATAGTGTTGTAAGTGACCGTCTCAACGCTATACACGTTCTGGGGAATGCTAATGAAGTCTCCCTCAACGCCTATAACGCTCCCTACACCACAGACAACGCATCCTACGCCACAGACAACGCCTACAGCACCTCCTACGCCACAGATAACGCCTCCTACGCCACAGACAACGCCTACAGCACCACCTACGCCACGGACAACGCCATTTACGCCACAGACAACGCAAACCTCCACCCACAACTCAACGTTCGTAGGTCACGTCAAATACACAGACGGACACAGGTGGATGATCAGACGCGGCGAGGAGAGGTCAAGTCAATGACCCAACAGGTGGTGGTCATTAACTTCACTGCAGAGTTGAGCAAGGTCAACCCCTACCAGCCTCTAGTCACGGTCAGTACCTTAGTGAGGGAGAGAGAGAGAGAGAGAGAGGTGGGGGTGAGAAACATACCCCCACCAACCCCCATACACAGTCCCTTAGTCTTCCCCCTTTCCTTAAATTCCTCCTTCAATCTTTCTCCCTCATTTCCTTATCTCCATTTTTCCTTTGACCCTTGACAGCAAAACACCACACACACACACACACACACACACACAGAACATCAACAATCCTGACTCTCTCTGTTGACCCTTGACCTCCCAGTTTGACCTTACAGACTATGCAAGAGGATACCCAATAAACTAGCCTCCTCGCTCGGCAAATTCAAATTCCTCAAAAAACACCTGACCTCGCTTCTCTCTCTCTCTCAGGTCAGCAGCATAAGAGGTCAGGTTATGCTGAGACCTAACCTGACCCTGGTGGATGTAGTTGAGGTTGTTGATATGAGCTGTGGGATATTTTGGTCTTTCTTTCTTTCTGTCTCTCTCTTTTTCCCTTCTGCTTTCTCTCTCCTTCCTCTCTCTGTTTTCTTCCTTCCCTCTCGCCCTCTCTCTCTTCCTCTTCTCCCTCTCTCTCGTCCTCATTCCTCCCCTTCTATCGTCCTCCTCTTTCCTTCTCTCCCTTCCTCCTCTTCTCTCTAGTCACCCTCTCTTCCTCCTTCCTCTCTCCCTCCTTCCCGGTGAAACGCCTCTTGCTTCGTACCACACAAGGTCGTCAGATAGCGCTAGCATCTCGTGTGTGTGTGTGTGTGTGAGAGGCTGTGAGGTCATTATCATCCAACCACTTATTCACAAATTCAAGAAAAACTATAATTTCCTCTCCCGGCCATCCGTTTGTGCGTCCATCTGTCTGCGCGTCCATCTGTCTGCGCGTCCATCTGTCTGCGCGTCCATCTGTCTGTGCGTCCATCTGCCTGTGTGGTGGACCGTCACTCTCTCTACCACACGTCATCACCACTTATGGACAATCTTGAGGCGTTGTGGTTTCCGAAGACCATCAGCCTCACACACACACACACACACACACACACACACACACACACACACACACACACACACACACACACAACGTCACTCTGTTCTTGACGGATGTGTGGGCCGCTATGGGCTAACAATGTGATCTGTTATGACATTGCAATCGTCCAAAAATGTTGCAAGTTACAATGTTGTATAAATGTTGTAACTTGTAATGTTGAAATGTTTTAACTTCTCAATGTTACAGGATATTGGGGGGAAAACTAAAGAAATTTCACCATTGGAACTTGCAACATTTCTCCGGCATTTTAACTTTGAGAGAGAGAGAGAGAGAGAGAGAGAGAGAGAGAGAGAGAGAGAGAGAGAATATTGTCCACCACTAACTCAGGAACCATTAACAGGGCGAGAGTGAGGATGAAGGCACACCACTCACTGACGAAGACTGGAGCCTGGCGGAGGAGTTACTGGACCTACAACACGACACTGCTGCAGGTAGGTTGTTCAGTAGTTAGTGTCACCACCCAACACTCTTCTCCAACCATAATCACAGGAAAGAGTCACCAAAACCATATAATAAATACAGTAGCAGGAAAATAGTCATGCCTTAACCTAACCTAACCTAACCTAACCTAACCTAACCTAACCTAACCTTACCTTACCTTACTTCCATCTGCACCAGAAACACTACACTACCTTTATAAACCACAACTTTAAGTGTTACGTTAGGTTAGGTTAAGTTAAAGTTAGATTAGATTAGGTTAGATTAGATTAGATTTGGTTAGGTTAACATGTATACAACTGCTACCTATTATAATGATATCTTAGATGTGTTAAGCTGTGTACTTACCCCACACCTGCACGCTCCTGTCTCCCGCCGCCTGTAAAAACATAAACCAGTTCCATAAGACCATTTATTAAACCATTAAATCAACTCCTGTAAAAAAAATGGTAAACTGCTGCCATGATAATAGAAATAATTAAAATTCAAGTCCATTATCTTACCCCCCCCCCCCAAGGCAAACACGTAAACATAACCTAACTTATTACCCCTAACCTAACTTGCTCTACCCTAACACAAACCGCTTCTAACCTAACCTCCTTAACCCACCTCTATCATAAACACATTCCCCTCTAACCTAACCGAACCTAACTTGATCTACCTTAACCTAACCAAACACCAACCTAACCTAGTCCCAACCCACCTCTAACATAACCAAACACACTTTTAACCTAACCAAACTCCCCTCTAACCTAACCTAACCTACCTCTTAACATAAACAAACACCCCACTAACCTAACCTACCCAATAAGCCTTAACCAAATAGCAACCAAACACAACCTGTCCGAGAAGATAGACGCGACCCAAAACCTTCCCACGTATATATAGTTTTTATTTTTTATTATTATTATTATTTTTTTACAGGGAAGAAAAAACTAATTATAGGAAGTGATAAGATTAGGAGAGGAATTATCAGAGATTCCTAACAAGACTGTGAGCCGCCAATTAGTCTTGTCTCTCTCACACACACAGGCGACAGTAGGGAATCCTTTCCTCGGGGGGTTCCTTACATGGGTGAGGGGGTGGGGGGGAGGGGGTTGTTGGAGTGTTTATAATGTTAATAATAATAATAATAATAATAATACTTAAATATAATAACCAATTAGGCCTAAAAAAATCAATCAAAACACGTAACCTAACCAGAGAGCCATTACCCACAGACAGCGACGGGTTAAGAAATCCAACGACAGATGTGTTAGCGCAAGACCAACTGTTCGAGGGGGACATTGTCATCACCTCGTCTCAGGAACTAGTCAACGCCTTCATGGTAAGATCACATTTATTATTGTTGTTGTTTTCATTCTGTGGTTCATATGGTCGTTCTTCTGTTATTATCATGCTGCTTAGTGTTATTCGGTATTATTAACTCGTTTTGTTCAGGTTTTTAAGTATTTTAACTCGTTTTCTTCAAGTTATTCATCATTTTAACTCGCAATCAGTATTTCTAACTCGTTTTTCAGGTTATGCAGTATTTCTAACTCGTTTTTTCAGCTTATTCATTAATTTAACTCGTAACCGGTATCTTAACTCGTTTTTCACTATTTTTAACTTCTTTTTCACTTAATTCCGTATTTTCATTTGTTTTCGCTCCCGTATAAAGAAACACTTATAAAAAAAAAGATGTTACCGCAACTTATCAACAGGTAACCGGAACATTTTCTCACTAATTACTTACAGGTGACCAGGAATGCCATCGTCGACAATAGGAAGATGTGGCCCAAGGGAGTGGTTCCTTATGCCGTGTCTAGCAAGTTCAGTGAGTAATTTTTATTTTGTTTTGGAAAATAAGAGTAAATTGCCTTTCTCATCTAAATATATCGATTCAATTTATCTCAACATTGACGATATTTACCTAAACATGACTTGTCTTAACTAAACATCGCTCTGACTTACCTAAACATTGGCGATATTCACCGTAAACATCGACTAAATTAACCTAAACACCACCCGACTTACCTAAACATTGCCCTGACTCACCAAATGTTAACCAAACTTACATTAAACATCGATTACTGTACATTTACCTAAACACTGACTAAAACTCATCAAAATACCATAAACTTGACCTACCACACACACACTTGTCAACCACCAGCGAGACAAGACGTGCCCTGAAGGCGCTCCCAGTTTGAGCAGCCAGGCCGAGTCTGTTTGGCCCTGCCGCCCCCCCTCCCCCTGCTATATTCCAGCGCCCTACCAGCCTTACTACACCGGGATTTATTCAGCAAAACATTCAAGTGAACAATGAACGACTGACTACCAAACAGTGTTCCTATAGTGCACTCCAAGGAAAAGCACGAACACACAGCAGTGTAATACTGAGTGTGGCTGGATCTGACCTAACCTGAAGGATGGAGCACACCTGCATTGCCCCAAGCTACTGTCCTGGCCACGTGGACACACACCTGCCCAACCGTATCCAGCCCATACGAGCACGTACTGATTACTATAAGAACAGCCCAGTCCCAGCCACTGTAAAAATTATCAACACCTAATTATTATATATCATATTTGTATCACTTATGTTACCTGTGTATTATTTGTTAATCAAGAGACCCGCTCCCCAATTATGTAATTGTATATTTTCAGCTTTCCGGCTGCCATGCTCTTTCAATAAACCGTTAATTATTATTATTACACACACACCCACAACTACCCCGTCACTCCCCCACCCACGCACCACTACTCCGTCACTCCCCCACCCACCGACACCACTACTCCGTCACTCCCCACAGCTAAAGCAGGTCGGGCGGCCATAGCAGCGGGTATCGTGCAGTTTCACAGGTCCTCGTGCGTTAAATTCATCCCTTATCAGCAGGGGACCCACACTGACTACATCTTCTTCATCGCCTCCTCCACGTAGGTATTATGTTCTTATGTTCTTATTCTCTCACATTCTGCTTCGTTTTCTTCGTTTCTCTCACATTATAGTCAATAATAATGTATATACTAACCATTATAGTCAATAATAATGTATATACTAACCATTATAGTCAATAATAATGTATATACTAACCATTATATTCAATAGTAATGTATATACTAACCATTATAGTCAATAATAATGTATATACTAACCATTATAGTCAATAATAATGTATATACTAACCATTATAGTCAATAATAATGTATATACTAACCATTATAGTCAATAATAATGTATATACTAACCATTATAGTCAATAATAATGTATATACTAACCATTATAGTCAATAATAATGTATATACTAACCATTATAGTCAATAATAATGTATATACTAACCATTATAGTCAATAATAATGTATATACTAACCATTATAGTCAATAGTAATGTATATTGTTTCCACAGGTGCTCATCTAGTGTGGGTCGTCAGGGGAAGAAGCAGTTGGTTAGATTATCCAAGGCTTGTTTATCACCTGGAGTTGTGGCCCATGAATTGATGCACGTCTTAGGTGGGTGCCAACCAAATGTCACCCTGAGTAACCAAATCTCAGTCTCACTAACCAAAACTCAGTCTCTTACCTAATCTCAGTCTAACCTAATCTCAAATGGCTAATCGAATTTCAGTCTCACTAAACTAATCTCAGTTAGGTTAGGTTAGTGTTTGGGTAGTTAACCTTCAGGTGAAGTTAAGGTATATATGGTGTCTCATCTTTAAGTGGTCCTTTAAATCTTATCCAGACAATACAGGTAAAAAAGTCGCCAATACACACACACACACACACACACTACTAGCCAACAGTAATGTAAACAAACGCATTCTCCAGGTGTGTGTCATACGGGACAAGGGCAAAATGCCACACCCCTGTTATTAGTCTACTACTATTGTGTTATTCCCAGGATGAACACCGACTCTTTCGTGTAGTGTTTATGTTGTTGTTTACCTAACGACGAACAACTTTACCCCCTTCCTATACAGTAAAACCTCTATTTAACGGACTATATGGAGAGGAGAATCCGTTATATGGAAGGTTCGTTAGATGTGAAACCTCTATCTATTAAAGTACATAGAGATGAAAGTTCCGGTATATCGAAGGTCTGTTAGATATAAAAAAAACCCATTTAACGGATTATATATAGAGAGAAGTCCGTTATATGGAGGTTTTACTGTATGTGCATTAAACTTTGTCCTCAGATATTAAGTTACTCATCCTCAGTTCAGTTTTATGAGTTAATATCATTATACAAATTTACATTAACTCACCATGTATATAGACAATGCAGATGATACATTTCAGAATATATACATAGACACAGGAGGCACAGGACTGGACGCTCACTGTTGAAGAAAAAGTAACAAATTTTAGGAGAATTTTAACATTTTATAGAGCTCTCCGTATCGTCTCTCTCCTCACAATATTTGTTTACATTAACGAGGCTTTTCACCCAAAGGCCCCTTAATTATACCTTTATGTCATATATGTAAACAAGAGAGGAACGATCTGATTGGTTGATTTGTTAACCAATGAGAGGAGTCGGAATGAAAACGCGTACGAAAAACTTAAATTTGGGTCAGAAACAATAAGATGTTTTGTTTTGAACGCTAATTAATTGTCCCGCTCTTCTCCGTCACATTTGTTTTGATGCTACTCGTCTCTCATTGGTTAAAAAAAAAATCTAACCAATCAGACGCCGTTGTTCCGATAATGGATATCTATTGTCTAAATCTATGGCAACAGGAGGGGCAGGTTTATTTCAGCCGTGACTGTATATATATTCATGTGACTTGTGTGAACGTCAAACTGTTGGCACCTACACGAGGGTGCCAGCTGGTGGTTCAGGTACGGGGTGTCGCAGAAAGAGTGGTGGCCCTTGAGTTGCCCCTAACAGTGTTGTGTCAAGTGCTTGTTTCCCCACGGGTGTAATGCAAACAATATCAAGAGGGTTTTTAAAGGCCACTTGATACAATGATTTTTTTTTATCAATTTAGTGTTTTTTTTTTTAGTTTGATATTTTCTTATTTACTTATTACTTAATTTGTTTTGCTTATATTAATACTATTATTATCAGTATTAGTAGTAGCAATAGTATCCTCAATCCTATTATCATTACCACTATTATTACTATCATCATTCTAAATAAATTCCCCCTAACTCACAATTCTCATCTTGCCATTACCACACCCTCCTCACAGTCAGCCTTCACAGAACACATAAATAACAGATGATACGTCAGGACCTATGTAAGTAAGTAACCTTTTATTTAGGAGACATTTCACAGACGAGAAACACCCCCCCCCCCACACACACACGCTTGTAATATACACAACTATAAATAGCTTCGAGTGCTTTGTATATTCTGTACTATATGGCGAATTTTCCCACCTAAAACTTAATAATAATAAAAAATAATGAGAAGAAGGAAAATGGCAATAATAACAAAAATAATCACAATAATAATAATCTCATCAACATTAAATAAGAAAACCCAGTAACATAATACAGGAGACAACTACTGCCACCACACAAGTAAGGTCAAGGGTGAGTGAGGGCGGTTGTGTGAGTCAGTGTACCTAGTGAGTCAGTCAGTATGAGTCACCAGATGAATGGTTTCGAGAGATTCAGGACCACGCATTACTCTTAAGATATAAATAAGAACGGGGGGAGGGGGAGGTCGAGGTGTTATAGTCTTAAAAGATTCGTAAGTTAATTCCTCTATCAAATGGTATAGTGTTTTAGTGTAATTTAAACGTCATTTGAATCTTACGTTGAGTCTCTTAAGAAATCCGAATTTATCTCTGATTCACTGGCATTCGCGTAATTGATGATGACGTCACGAATACGGTAATGGATTCGCGTGAGTTTTCAGTATTTTAATTTACGTATTATTCTATTTAACGACTCATAAATAACTGTAATGGGTTGTGTTCAGGTTTAAGTACTAGTACAGGTAACACAGGTACAAGTAACACTCACAGGTATAGGTACAAGCGTGATACATATACAAGTACAGGTATACAGGTAAAAGTACAGGTATTAATACATAAAGAAATACAGGTACAGACGGATATAAAGCTTCAGACACAAATACATACTAAAAAACATAATTAAACCTTCCACAGGAATGATTAATGGCCAATGACCTCCAAAAACATGATTGCACTCTTCACTCAATCACAAATTAATGGTATTATTTTAGTTTCGGTCATCCGGGGAATCTTAAGAATTTAACTATTGGAATTGATAGTTTAGACAATTCTGAGACACTTTTCTTTCCCTGGCTAATGACCTGACCTGACCTCCTAAATGTCCCCCCCCACGACAGTTTTAGTATATATAGTGTCACTCATCACTATCAATATTAATCCTATAAACATTACCCTATCACCATTAATAATCATGTTGTCACTATCACCACATCACCATCACTATGTATACAGTTTCCCCATCACCGACGTCACCATCTCTCCACGACACCATTTAATGTCACCATCATTCACCATCCCACGTTACCATCTCCTACGCCACCATTCCCCTCACGTTACCATCTCCTACGTCACCATTAGCCACAATTCCCCTCACGTCACCATCTCCTACGTCACCATCCCCCCACGTCACTATTTAATATCACCATGTACACCATACTCAGGGTTTTGGCACGAGCAGGCGAGGGCAGACAGAGACAACCACGTGACCATTGTGTGGGACAACATACCAAACGACAAGAGACAGAACTTCGCCCGCAGAACCACACTTACGGCGCAAGATTTCGGCGCTCCCTATGACTACGGTATGTAACTAAATCCCCACGACTTCTGCAACGACCGACTTGAGGACTACTGAACGACCACAATATGATATTTTACCATCTATTGTACAACCATAGTACGATTGATGTACCCTAATCTACCCCCTCCCTCATCCATAGGTTCGGTAATGCACTACAGTTGGAATCACTTCGCTAAGGACCCGACCTCTCCCACCATTATAACGAAGCAACCTGGCGCCATTATAGGACAGCGGGAAGCCCCAAGTCCTGTACGTTAAAGAGACATCGTAGAGTACAAAATATCCTTCCTCCCTTGATGATAATTTTAATCATAAGTGGAGTACAACGATGACTGAGTACTGTAATGTAAATACCATATATAAAAACCTGATCCACTTTCTTATTTTTATCTGTAAATTTGCTTTTAATTACCCACTCAACCTAACCTAACCCAACAGACAGACATCTTCAAGGTAAACGCCCTATATAGTTGTGCGGCTGCCATCAACAACCCGGGTCTTCCAGTTGGACAACCTAAACCAAATCTGTTTGTAGCTCAGCCTCCACCACTGCTCACCACAGACCAGCCTCCACCACCTCTACTGGTCATAACCTCTACCCGTAAGTACCTCAATACCATCACTGTTACTCCTATCACTCTAACCTAACATGACTATAATTGACCACTAACAAGTACAGTGTTCATGGGTGCTACTCTGTACTGTATTAAATTATCGAGAAAATCCGCTAAATCTGTATAAAATAAAAGTATGTCAGTATTATCGCTTCGGTCATCCAGCGAGGTTAGGTTTAGGTCAGGTTAGGTTGAAATGATGTTTTTCCGATGGTTTTTGATGTGTTTGGAACGATTCTGACCTTAATTTCAAATAGGTGGGTGACCTAGACGATAATTTTCTCACTATAACTATTATCCAAAGTGATTATCGCCTCAGAAAGTTATGTTGGGAGATTAATCATGAGTTTGTCTTTACTATGGGTAGTGGTAGAGATAGTGTTGACCCATTATTTATCACTTAAGATACCGTAATGCTGTTCCTCCCTTGCAATATTGGCTACACCTCGCACTCAGAACACAGCCATTTACAGTCTGTTATTCGTCGACGCTCATACACAGGATAGTCTTAGAAAAACTCAGATAAAACGAAGCAGGAGAGAGATTTACCTCCTTCTAACCTAAAAATTTGGTAATAATGATGATTTCTTGTAGTATATAGCACCAGTAATGCCCTCTGCTGACACTTAATATTGTCAGCAGCTAATCATAAACTGAGGAAAATATAATAAATGTCAAATAAAAGTCCTGACTCTCTTGATACAAATAGTAGTAAATAGTAACCCTTATCCAACACTATTTCCTCTTAAAGTTTTAACTGGGATCTTTACTATTATTTCTATTATAATGGATAACTTACACATCAAAGGGCCTCTATAGACATTAACATCAAAAGACCCATTAAATTTAGACAATAAAAATAAACATCCCACATCAGTGTTTCTGGGACAATATGTAATCAAATAAATCCTGAAATCCTCTTTAAAAAAAATCATATACAGATTAAAAAATACTCAGGGTAAATTTGCTTTAAATTGTCCCTACTAACTTAAACTAACTCAACCCACCATGTTAGGTACTCACCAATATGTCAACCAGTATCATCAATTTCCAAGGTCCCAGCACTCGGGAAATGTGGGTCAGTGTAAAGTGGAAGTTGGCGTAGAACCAAAACAACATTAAAGTCCTCGACGCACGCCTGAGTAAACATTGCGTAAGGGGATTGTAGTAGTATTAGCCAGCCAGGTACAATCACTATACGCGGTCCACCTGTCGGCATTCAAACTTGGTCCATCTGAAAAGGGAGAAAATTCTTAATAAAACAAGTTTAAGGTAATAAAATAGTATATAATTTACTAATAAAATAAAATAGCATAGAACACAAGAGTATTCGCATATACCTTACTAATAGTGTAATAAATAGCATAAC
The DNA here is from genome assembly GCF_018991925.1 of Homarus americanus. Taxonomy (NCBI): domain Eukaryota; kingdom Metazoa; phylum Arthropoda; class Malacostraca; order Decapoda; family Nephropidae; genus Homarus; species Homarus americanus. Next base: position 4,140,265 of record NW_024733231.1, read on the forward strand.
CTCCTACGAGTAATAAAATAGCCTATAACTTAGTAATAAAGAAATAAAATAGCACATACCATACTAATACTGTAATAAAATAGCAAATAACTTAATAGAACAACAAAATAGCCTATAGTCTCCTAACCTCACTGATAATAGAGCAACAAAATAGCCTATAACCTCAACTCTGATCTATAATCTCAACTCACTGATGTATAACTATTGTGCTCAAGACAACGCCACAAAATAAGACCTTAGCTATCATACATGTCACCACGAAAACATACTGTACATATCAGCCGCCTAAAACCTTCCAAAACACAAGCTTCGTCTCGTGTGGATGACTATAAAACACCTGCAGCTGAGTATAATGCATTAACCTTCACTAGCTGATTGAATGAGTGTTGGGGTGGTGACGACGAGGCTACACACATCACACTCTCTCTCTCTCACTCACACACTGAAAACGAAATAGAATGTTTATTTACCTAGAAGAGATACAAATTGAACAAAAACACGGATACGACTGGGTCTTCTGAGTGCTATTGCGCTCTTCAAATAATATTGATAACTACTGTACATTTACCTCAAGTAATTTATAAAAAAAAAATAATAATAATATTTCAAACTTAAAAACGTCAGCTTATCAACACTTAACCCCGATCACTCAATAACTACTTGAGGAGCGTTATTGGAGCCAATCAAAACCTTACATTTTTGCCTCAATTTGTGAAGCTGACTGTAAATTAATGCATGCAAGTGGGTAAAGGTTAACCCCTTCACACACACAACCTCCCCACGCACACCATCACCTCCCCCCACGCACACCATCACCTCCCCCACACACACACCACCTCCCCACGCACACCACCACCTCCCCACGCACACCATCACCTCCCCCCACACACACCACCTCCCTCCAGGGCCATCAGAAGCAGCCTTGAGTAAAGAGGATAATAGTAACTAGTCCTTGTTGTCTAGTCACCTCACCTTCACATGTGGTGGCTGGCTGTTGACTATGATAAAACCAGCCTGTGTGATATTGTTTTTAATCGGGTGTTTTTGGCTGGTTTCTTCATCAAGGTTTATTATTATTATCATCTTTATTATAACTATTATTATTATCTTTTTTATTATTATTATCGGTCATCAAAGTATTATTACAACATTATGCATTTTACTGTCCCATTTTGAGGTAATTTAAACATAACCTACTGTATGATATTTATCGAAATGAACACTGCAGTATGACAGAAAATTCCATTCCATTAACATATGATGATTTACATAAATATAATTACTAGTATAAAATAAGATAGGTATTTGTTCAACTCACCAACGATGACAGCAGCCCAAGAATGCCTCGGCATTTTCAAAGGTTCCTGGTCAAATTTCCCGAGTACAGTTATCTATCAATAAGAAATCCCATCCCAGTGACTCGCTAAAGTTGCGACGTAAAAAAATTATCTCAAAGGGCATCAGAATTCCACCCGAGGTCCCATTCTGGGTATCAATCTTGGGTAACATACACCCTACTGTCAGTACACAACACACTGCAGCGGTCTGGTGTGGTGTTACAGCATTACTTTACACTTGGTACATTGCGACGCCCTTGATAAATAAATAGGAATGTGTTTAACAATAAGTAAATATACAAATAAATTTCACAAACAAATTCATTTAGGTACATTATTTTCTTTCCATAGTCTACCTGTACACTGTGCTTCCATTATATTACCGCAAACTTCATTCTCCCTTTAATGTAAAATAAGAATCACCTTTACACTAGACACCCCAGATTATTTCACCTGAAGATTAACCACCCTAACGCTAGTGGCCGGACTCTCAAAGGTTTCTACATATTGTACAGTATTCCTCTTTCCCCGTAATTGGGATGAAAATGCGTTCTATTTATCTTAGTTTCAGTTAAATTTATACGACAACTCCAATTAGGGAGGGGAATTATGTTCTGGGAAGCTTATTAAGTTCTCAGTTGCGTGAGACAGAAAATGGTTTTATATTTAATGTCATGTTATTTTTTTCCTAGTTGGTGAAGTGTGATGTAATGGTTATACAGAAGAAGGAGCAAATAATAGACTTTTTTTTCTGCAGCTGGTGACAAGTGTGAGGATGTCGCTAGTGTGTGCAAGGTGTGGGCGGCTGGTGGGCAGTGTACCGTCAACCCCTCCTGGATGAACAACAATTGTCCTCGAGCTTGTGGTCGCTGTGGTTAGTACTACTCACTCTCACATATCCCCTTCTCTCACCTTTCACCTCTCTAACACAAGTTGCGTCATCACCGTCTTTATTTTAATAGTAACAGATACAGAGAAACTCGGTTAAATCCTCTCACTTACTCACTCACTCACTTATCCACTCACTAGGACAAAAAATGACATCAACTGACACGCTGCTAATAACTATTGTATCTTATTGTGACGTTATCATACTAATCTAAACTAAATTAAACTATAACTTAACTAAATTTAGACGTGTCTGGAGCTCCACTGTACAGGTCTTCTCTGTAATGTCACTGACGCCATGAAGAATGTGCCTCACTGGCCAAGATAAATTATTTCAACAGTTGCGAGACATAGATAGTTATACCGTGTGGATATTTTCTCCGTCAAATCGTCAAATACGTTCAGTGATGCATCGTATACATAGACAGTCCAATATATACATAGTGCAGGTATAAAACAGTACATTAAGATATTGCATGTATACAAACCATATAGACAACGTAGGTATAAAAACAACATTCAATACAGGTATACAAACAACAACAGTGCAGGTAAACAATCAATAATAAGCACCTAAAACACCACAGTATTCAAGACATGAAATAAACAAAACACAAACGCGCGCCTTCTCAACAGCTGGTGGTGGATGACATCTCTTAACATTAGTGTCGGCAACTGAACGACAGCCAGGTGTAGGGATTGTCACCTCTCCCCCCCTTCTCTCTCTCATGTACTGACTTGGCTCATTTCATTGTCAGAATTTTGGCGGTAGTGCACAAGACGTAAATAATTGTTGTCAGTGCGTGTCTAGGTTGTCAATGTGTGCGCGTGGATGTTGCCAGTGTTCAAAACGTTATAGCATTTCCGTACCCAAACTTATCTAACAAATGTAACCTAACCTAACCACACCAACAAAACCTAACCAACGAAGCCTCTAATCCAAACCCTCTTAGACTAACCAAACTAATATGAAATAAAACTTACCAAATCAGTGAAACCTTGACCTAACTAAACCAAATTAATCTACTTTAAAATAATCCAAATTAGTTTAATTAGAATAAAATATTTTGGCAATGATGTTGAAGTTCGTATTACTTTTCTAATGGTGTGTGCGTGTGTTTGGCAGGTGCAACGTGTAAGAACAATTCTCCATACTGCGGTTACTGGGCAGGTACCGGTCAGTGTTTCATCAATCCCCGGTACATGTTAATCCAGTGTCCCCAGTCATGCACCAGCTGTAATCTACCCCCAGGTGAGTTCCGTATCGTCTATCAATCGTTGGGCGAAACATTCAATCGGGTTTAATTTACTATATTACGAGGATATTACTTACCTTGTGTTATTCTGAGTATCGGCTACAGGAAGATTTGTTATTTGTATATTCATAATAATATAGGAGCTATATTTTATCATTCACAAGACTAAAAACACGTCAAAAATATATATCTCTGCGGACCGCGGCTACCATTTGCATGTCATGGAGGCCGCCTGCTGTTGCTGGTGTCAAGCGAGCTATTAATTATGTTTAAAAATGTACATATTAACAGCTCTCAATATTTTCAACAATTAACTTAAAAAAATAGACGTATTTAATTATTCCTATTTTTTTTACAGCATGAAATAGCCATAAATGTAATACAGTACACGGAAAGTTCCCGCCCAAAAATTCAAGCGAGGGTCTGCTTGTAACAATGGCAGCTTAGCCTTTGAAATACTTATTACACAGCAATAATGATATGACTGAGCCTTTTGAGTATAGGAGCTCTCTTGATAGCCCTTGATGAGTACTGCACATTTAACTCAAGATAATTATTAATAAACACAATGAATGGTGCCGCATTTTCATATACACAGTTTTAAATTTTTTCATTATTTTTTAACAGCGTTTTAGTTACTTTTGACTGTCATGGACATCCATAGTGACTTCAAGTTTTATCAATTACTTAGTAACCATGATTTTTTTTGCATTTAATAAATTTACCCTAAATATTAATAACAAGCCCTAATTACCTTGTATTTCCACTGCTTGCTTTCTCTTTCCACCAATAAACCGTTTATTATTTCTAGACATACACACATATACAGTATATATTTATATTAATATATCTTCTTTTATTTCAGATATTAACCTGAGTTGTTTGGACAAGTTGCCCTTCTGTGATTACTGGACCAAAAAAGGCGAATGTCAAATTAACCCCAAATATATGTTGAAAAACTGCAAAAGTTCATGTAAACAATGTTGATTGTTAAGAACGTGTAGTAACTGTCAACAACAATAATGTAACCAGTATTAATAATTGTTAAAACTTTCATGTGCCAGTAAAGCCTATACAGGTTAATGTATTCCTGTCTTGAGTTTTACTGAACTGTACCAGAAATAAAGATTACACAAACAAATTGACAGTACATGTAAATTCCTCTCACAACCAATATTAAACTTTGATTAGTTTGTATTTGTTGAAATTTAGTGAAGAACAAAACGAAATAAGTTGGGCTATTAACCAAACTGGATTCATGTAATGGAGTGTGCTCTTTGGTTATCTACAGTACTTAGATAATTTTTGTATATATCTTGGAAAAAAACTAGAAATTAACATGTGCAATTAACTGGAAACTTAAAGCCACTCACTTCATTTTACCTAGAATTTCATCCTTTAAATGCTTCAGCTACAAAAAACTTCATTCACTAGTAGTTTGAGAACATGAAATATATTCCAAAAGCTAAGGCATCTTTCAAGTCATGTTTTAAAAGCATTCAACTTCTGATCACTTCATATTTGGCCATGTTAAGGAATCCATCTGCCGGGGTAGTAACAGATAACTGAACCAAGTCATCAACTAACCTGGTTTCAATATAGGGACATTATCAACTGGCCATTATGAGCCTTCAATTCTCCACTGCGAACTTCAGACAGAAAACTATAAGCTGAATACACATCATAATAAGTACTGTAGCTATATATTTAGCTGATATTGTTGAGTGTGTAGTACAGTAAGTGTGTGTCAGTGCTGGTAAGTGTTGGTGATGGTATTCTTAAACCACTTGTGTACGAGGGTCTCACGTATTGCTGAAGAAATCCTCTGACCTGTAATGTAACTAATAATTATCAGTTATAATCATTCATCTGGGTTATAACTGTGACCTAAATAGTCATCCAATTTATTTCCACAATAAGCTACATCTTACACCATCACAGATTCAGAACTCTTGTAACACACTTCCACGATCGCCCCCAAAAAATACTGTCATTCACTCGAGGAATAAAATTTTTATTCCAGAAAAAGAAATTAAAGTCACTACTGTACTTTATAATCTTTGTCAGGCTATTTTAAAAAGACTTGAACAGCATTACTTGAAGATATAAACCTTCAAAATTCTGTCCAATATTCTGTGTAAAAATTATAAGACTACATTTTTATCTGTGTTGCTAATTGTTCCCATTAAGTGTTCACCACAGAATTTACTTAGGTGTAGACAATACAGGTATTTATAATAAGGAAAAGTCATGTTAAGCATCACAAACATATCACAAGTTATAAAATCAGAGTTGTTCATCTTCCGAAGACAGGGTTAGGTGGTATTGTTCTGTCTCCTCGGTCGAATCCTCTGTCAAATCGAGCGGATAAAACTCGGGAGCATCTGCTGATAGAGTTAGTTGGTCCATTTGGTATACGGCCGCCTCGAGGTCAGTGGTGGCCGGAGTTACACCTGGGAGGCTGGGCACAGGAACTTCATCTGGTCCGCTGTCTGTTGCTGGTGATACGGAGTCGAGGTGCTGCTGAGATTGATGGTGACTGGATTGTTGAGGTGAGTGTATAGTGTGTGCTAAGATATTATGATCACTACTTGTGTTCAAATTATGTGTGAGATGAGGAGGGATGTGCAGCTGGTGATGATGTAAGTGATGATGATGTTGTGGTAGATGGTGATAGTGATGATGGTGAGAATCTGTACTTAAAGTGTGTAAATGTGTTGGTTCGGTGGTGTCGGGGGATCCACTACTACTACTTGCTGCACTCGGTGTATGTGGGGTCTGGGGGGTGTTGCTCGGGGCGGTGGGAGTACGTGGGCACAGATCGTTGCTGTTTGTCGTTGAATCAATATTATCCACTAAATCACTCGGTATAGTGGGGTCTCTTGGATTCGGTATGTGTATTGCATGGGCTGCTGAATGAAGGGCCGATAATTCTGCCTCTAACTGGCTTGGAAGTTTAATACCTGCGACGCCCTTTTTAGGAATAGAGCTCAGGTCTCTTTTAATGCGTCGCCTCCTACTAGGATCATTTCGTCTCAGCTGTACCATTCTGTCAAAGTCAATGATGTAGAGGAACCCTGCGACCAGCACCTCACAAGCACGCTGACCAGATCCATAAGCAGCCTCGAGCTCGTAACTAGTGCGTTCATCGTACTGCCACCAGCCTGTAAGATAAATACATAAGTTTACTATACTATACAGCCCAGTACCTGTATATATTAGTATGTATGGGTGTTCATGGGGCTCCAATTATGTGTCCATATTAGCAAGGTGAACAATTCAGTACTGTAAATATGGAAACAAATCCTAACACTTAGAAAATTCATGAAAATATATGTTGTGCAAGCATTAAATAAATACAGATTGCTGAAAGAACTACTATAGAATATTATAATTAAATGAATTAGAAGTTCACCAGACACTTGAAGTGATCACTATCTAATCAACATTAATTACTGTATTAATTATGTTATGCCCAAACATTTGTGGAGGTTATGAGTGTAGGTCTTTCTGTACATGTTCCTTTACCCTCAGGAAGCAAACTGTTTATGTCACTTCCCTTTCGTTACATAACTATCATTAGTTTATGTTTAGTTCCCCAGCTGTCTGACCCCTCTACTGACCTTAAAAATATATGATAATTACATGAAAAAATCACTAATAATGATTAATGACTGAGTAATTTGTATGGTAATTACCTTCATGGTGATGAGATCTTTGAAGATATGCAGTCACCCACAGACCCAGACTGTGATCAGTGTATGCACAGTAATCAAGTTTAATGTCAACAAGACCTAACCTAACCTAACATGATGATTTAATGGCATAAAAGATGATCGTCCAAGTGGGATGACACTCTCCTCTCTGCCTCACATCATTACTCCTCTACATTCAACTTCAACCAAAACACTCCAGGCAGGTGACGAGGTGAACACAGACCATTGGTTAATCATATAAATCATCTGTTTCATTTTAACATTTATATTACTATTAACAGTGTATAAAGTAATTCAACCTTTTAAAATACAAACGTAATAGATAAAAGGAGGCACCTAAAAAAAAAATACTCTATTTTTGAAATAATACTAATTTTGTGAGCAGACCTTTCCCAAACTAAACTTCTACTAGACTATACCATAAGTTCCATAACAACAGGTAATTGTAACTTACAGTATGCCTTTTCCACCTCAGAGTAGGAAGATGCTAAACATATTGTAAAAAATAGTGTCGTGGATAAAACTTCCCTGTTATATAAAGTACATTTTGATTGGATGAGCAATATATCTGAGGCATTCGGAATCATATAACCTGCTGTCCGCCATATTGGCTTGTGGCAGGCGGAGCTTATGATTCACAATGCCTCATATAAACTGTACGATACTGAATAACTCTTATCATCTATAACCAACCAGTCTCCCTACAGGTCCACTTGGGTTCAGTGTTATATGTAAGAAAAAATTGGATTACCCTGAGGAAACCTGTGACGTTTGGTTGAGTCACACTAGACAACACCCTTCTCATGTCTGACCCAGGCAGGGATTGAATGTGAGTATACTTAATATGTATACTGGAATGGGTTAAATTAGAATACTTTTGATTAGGAATGGGGTAGAACAGGTTAAGTTAGGTCGGGCCAGAGTAGGTTAAGTTAGGTTGGGGGCAGATTACTTCCGTTAGGTTGGGGGCAGATTAGGGTCCATTAGGTTGGGATCAGATTAGTGTCCATTAAATTGGGTAAAGTCCAATCAGGTTCCCAGGTAAAGGGGCTTTACATCTGCCATATACAGTGAGATAATTAAAACTACCGTAGATTGGCCCGAAAACATGAACATACCAAGTGTCGAATACCATACATAAAGGCCGACTAAACTTGAATATCCAGGAAATAAAATTAAACAACTCACACAAAAGAACAAACAATAAAACAAAATTGGGTAATAAACAACAAGTAGAAATGGGTCATAGAATAGTTTAAAATCACTGTATTAAAAGGGTTAAAATATTTTGTTTAATGGGCTAATTTGCTGTATGTACGTACTCAAAGGGTGAAGATATCTAAGGGAGCCTATTCAATATACTGTAGTACCCCCAAAGAGTCGAGTCATTGTCATTAAGGGGTTGAAAAAGTCGACATGCTGGTTGTTGTGAGGTGAATCATGCCATCTCTGATAAAATAGCTGCCTTTAGTTTATCTTTGGGTATACAGGGGTATTAAACATAAATAAAAGGCTATTATTCAGCAGTGTTCACTTAGCAGCCACCAACCAAGAATTGTCAAGGATAACCGTAACTTTAGCTCAGGATAGAAAAGTCAAACAGAGCCAAGACATCTCCCAACCTCTTTCATGGTCAAATAATACTGTACTTCCATATTTACCGATGTACCGCAGGTGTCGGGTAAACAAGTACCTAAATATACCATCAGAAATAAACCAATCATTGCGAAGAACGTTTATAGTCTTTGCGATGATAAGATCAGATTTCTTCTACCTTCAATGTTTTTTAAGGCAATTAAATAAAAACACAACTGTAACTTAAAAAAAAAATAAATACCATGTGCACAAAATATCAAATAACACATAAGTATTCAGTCTTAAAAGATTGTCTATGTTAAAAGTGCACCCATGCATTATTTTATCATTTACATAAAATACTTAAAACTAACACTAAAATACCATTAAAATAAAATGTCTAAAATCATACAAAAATCAAGGAACAATGTGTGTGTGAGTGTGTGATAACTGAAGCATCTCACACCTAACAATGACTGGTGGAAAAGGCATAGAATAAAAATATCACATTAATACCAACAAGTCTCAATAGTCCCTTAAAACATCTTTCAATTTTAACTTCTACCTTTTACAATACTCCATCTATAATGTGGCATCATTCAATAAAATAATAATAATAATAATAATAATAATTTATAATAGTAATAATAATAATAATAATAATAATAATAATAATAATAATAATAATAATAATAAGGCACAGTACAGTTACTCACTAAAGTCCCATCGCCTCTCCTCCTGAACCACGAACCCTAAAATTCAGACTCATGAACCTGAAGCAGTAGACATTAATGACTTATTCCCCCCATAAATGCTTCGAATTCACTTGTCTGAATCTCTGGGGTTCGTGGTTCAGGAAGAGAGGCAACAGGACTTTTGTGGATGACTGTATAATTACTCAGCAAGAAGTAAGAATAAAGGGTACTGTCACCTAAAAGATCCTGTGCAGTAGTTTCCAGTGGTGTAACGTACTCTTGAAAAATGACAGAATTCAAGAAAAGAAGAGGTTTTCCATTCCCAAGTTCAGAAAAAAATGCATAAAGATAATTTTAATTAGTTCTGACTACCCAAGAAGCCCACACAACCTCAAAGTTTTTATCAACAGTCTCTGGCATTTAAGAATCATCTAAAGTGTACAGTAACAGTTTCCTTGAGCAATGAATAACACACAAAGGCCATACATTGGTGTTTGTGTATCTTACATGTCATCAGGTAAGTCACATGCAAAATTAATATAACCTTTCTCCTACTGAAGTCAATATTACACCTTAATTTCACCCACAAGAGACCATATATATGATCTCTCTTACTCTGGCTAACCGTCAGAACCTTGTGGTAATGTTTAGGGTAATTAATGTATATCTTCCTTCTCTTAGACTGTACTTCCTCTTATAGTGAGCACTTTAATCTCACATGACTCTATTACTGACATATCTGCTTCATGTGTTTTTTTTTTTGTGTAAGTAATTTGAAAATATATTTGTATTTTTAAATGAGAATCATCAGGTAAATAGGTTTAATCCTAATTTCTTTTGGACAGTTTCCTCTTGCGTCCCGACCTACGAGGTCCTGAGCCCTTGTCCCTGAGTATCTTGACTGATAGACCAGCAGTGCCCTTGGCTGCTGAGGAAACTGTATCGCGCTTGATACGTCTGCGTAGCCCCGGACACCCTGAACGGGCCTGTCTCATGTTGGCAAGGTCAATATCATAATTGTAGCCAGCTATGAGCAGCGTGACGGACGACTCTCCCTGTGTGTAAGCTTCCTCAAGGTCAGTATTTGTTCGTTCGTCATACCGCCACCATCCTGCGGGAGTCATGCACTCTCAGTACCCTCTACACTTAAGTTTTGCACCTCAACAACACAAACCCATAATACAATACAAACTATTTAACACTTTAATTCACTTTAACTACCTCTCCTATAATGTACATAATGTACAGAGTGTCTACTGTTGCTTCAACCATGGTATACAATACTGTACAGGTAGTGGGTATGCCTAGTCAAGTAGTGAGGCCACAATTACTTAGCAACATCAAAAAAATAATAATTTAATTTACAAATTATCAATCATATACAAATTAAAATAGTCATTAGCAAAAATACTATTAAATTTTACAATGCTACCATAATATTAATCATGCTTAAAACTTTTAATATACAGTAATGTACAGTGCATTACCATTATTAAAATACAGTATGTAAGAAGCCACTACTTGCTTAACATAAAATAAGTGGAAAAGAATGAATTTATTTCAAAATACATTAAAAGGGTGAAAAATGAGAAGAAAATGTGTAGAAATAGCATTCTTTAAAGTGGTGTGTGTGTGTGTGTGTCCAAATACCTATACAGTACCACCTTCTACATACTGTACATCTTATCTCATATTAAATTCTTACCCCACATCTTGCCCGTTACTGCGACTCCCCTTCTTTAAAAACATCGTCACAGGTACGCTTTGTTTACATTTTTGATGGTAAGACGGCAAAAAATACAACAAACAAAAACGCTGAGGAGTTTCCTTCAAGTAAACATTCAGTGATTTGGGAAGACGAATTATAGAAAATTTTATAAATGGACGATGAAGAACAGACCTACTAAAAATTAATAAAGGTAATGTGAGTGAATCATATTACTGTACACACGATGAAAAGCCAGTCAAAAGCAAGAAAAACAAACAGGAAACAGTCAACTTTGTAGGAGTATTGATTTTGAGAAGGCCTGATGTCTTCCTCAAGTGCTCAAAAACTTTTATCTCAAGACATCATCATTCACAACTTGCTCTTCACATCAGAAATCTATCACTCAGTAATTTCTATTCCAGGTCTTGAGTTTCAGTACAGTACTTAACTGACAATTCTTCAGACACCATGATGCTAAATTAATCAACTAAATAAAGATACAGTATCAAAGAGACAAGATAAATTTTAGAAGAAGCCATTCACTACAGAGAGATACAAGAGATGCTCACCATTACGTCCTTCATAGAACCACTGATAGCCTCCTGGCAGAACCTCCTCCTTCTCAGCCTCTATATTTGACAGTAGAGTCGGGTGGTCTAAGAAGTCCGCTGGTATCTCTTGCCGACACATGGCGCACCTCTTGCTTTGGTTCGCTACACCCTATTGTGGGCGAATAACATTTATCCATGAGCAACAATGTGTTTCCTAAGATCAAGTTAAAAAAAGAATAATACTGTACTCTTTAAAATGAATAAACAATCAGTGCAGTGTTTTGATTACAAGTACTTCTGAGAAATTCTGCTAGCAAACTTTACTTACCCTTAATATTACAATAATGAGCAATCAATTAACACAACCAGTACCATACATAGAAAACTTACTTTAACACACAGGAAGCAGAATATATGTGAGCATGGGAGTCGTACTGGGTGGACACACTTCTGTAGACAAACTGCACATTCAAGTTCCTCTTCTTCATTCTCCTCCCCTTTCTGCTGTTGCTGCTGTTGAGGTGTTCCTGTGTCAGCTGCCATGATGAAGAAATACTTTGTAAGATGATGAATATGTTTTTAAGAACTTACTTTTTCATTAAATTTACACAACAGATTACACAACTAATTTACTACGAATCAAAGGTAACTCATTCATCAGAGTCTGGCATCTAAATTATTAACATTATCTTCCAAACAGAAATTATCTAAACTTACTGGCTAACTCACACCCTTGTTCCAAAGTATTACCAGTTAAATCAGGTTAGGTTAGGCTGCAGTTTATAAAAAAATAAAGACATCTATCACACCAATCATTAGTTAGTTTAGATGCCTGACACAGTGATGCACAGTTAAAGTTGACGATGCCCCACATGGTGATTGATAGTTAGGTTAGGATTATGAGGGTGTGTTAAGATGGTATAATCTTTTTGTAGTAAATTTAAAACAAAAGACATTCTTGACATCATCTGCTCTCCAAAAAGCTGTTTCTTCAATTTTGTTCTCAATATCATGATTAATTTACTCTCCTTTAAACAGAACAATTGCCAATTTCAGTAATAACAAACAAGTAAGCAACATATACTGCACATGTATTGCAGTAAGGCAGTTCTCAATGATTCATTCTGGCTAAAAGCAGAAACTGGTTAATAATTATTTTGATTCACATGTGCTACTGAGAATGACCAGAGTTCATTTCTCATTTATATACAATTACTGTATATCTAGCAGTAAGGTGGTGAAACTGTTTTGGAAGCTTAATATATTTACCATAAATATTTGGGTGAGCAAAAGAGAATTTAAGAACATGTAACCTCACTGCCACACAAACAATAAATGGCTCCAATGTTACTCTCACACACGTTACTTATTAAGGAACAATTACCAATTACACATAAATGCCTAACAGCTATAACCATCGTTAATATCAAACACGAAAACTCCTCAGGAATTGTACGAGTGAACGAGCTGAAGGACTCACTCATTTATTATACGTTAACGAATGAAAATTTAAACATAAGGCGCAAAATATACTCCAACCTTTACCTTCACTATCATCAGATTTTTCTTTCAGTGTTCCAGCAGCAGCAGCAGCCTCCTCCTTCCCTGCAGCCTCGGCCATGATTACCCCACCAAGGCCTCCTCAACCTCGTCCTCCTTCACTCCTACAGTCAACCTTCAACCTCAAGTAACGTCCTGTTTTAACCTGTTCAATGTTTACAAGTACACCATAGACACTGTTCATTCATGTATCACTAAAACACACACACATCACACAGGATCAAGTACAGTGTTTAATGCTCTATCTAAATACAATTGATAATGGTTTCAGAACAATAAGATTGGATCCTCTTGCCACCTCGAGTAACAGTTAATGAGATCATTACTGTACTAAGGTTTCTGGTCCAGTTATGTGTAATATGATATAAAGAACACCTAAATGATTAATTAATATTACAATAAAAAAAACATCTTCAGTTAGTACAGCATATGCTAAGTCAGTGACAGCAGACCCGGTGGAGAGGCTGCAGGGAGTCAGGAGAAATGAGCAGCTTTGCACATCATTTCTGAAATGAAGTGAAGCCATTAAATTTTAAGAAGGCAGGTGATAATTTTATTTTCCAGTAATATTTCACCAAGAAGGTGAAACCCAGAGGCGAATCCAGGTATAATTACAGGGGGTGCATCCTTCCTAGGGAAAATTTTAATTGTAGGAAGAATAATTTACTGAATATATCGATGAAAGAAAACTTGCTTACCTGACCTTGAGTGTAATGCAATGTTATCAAACTAATAAACGTAAATCTACCTAACTTGTAAAATTATTGTTCCTAATACTATCCCCGAGTAACCGTGTAGGAGCTGGGGAATGAAATAATTAATCCTTGTCATTACCTTATTTGCGTGGGTATTTTTAGCCTGCGAGAGAATCATTGGCCATTAAAAATTGAAGATTATATGACCTTACCACATTTATCATTCATTTACAGGCTCACAATTTGTTTGTTTGTGCTTCTTTGAAAGCGATCTTTGGCCGCTCCTGCTCTTAGTTCTGAGTTACGTTTTATCGCCCTCAATCTGTACTAGTCTTCAGTGATTTATATATAAGTGGTTTTAGAAAATGAGTGACACAGATTCCAATGGTCATTTTCAGGTGTTAGACACCAAAAATTCGAATGGCGATACACTGATAAGTGATAGTGAAGGGAATGATCCCGTCTCTAATATGCATGTGTTCCTGTTTATCCCCAGAGAATTGAAAGTGGTTCAAAGTTTACGTTAATGCCACGCAGTATGGGACCTGGCACTATACCTAATCATCATGCACATCACATTGAATATATAAATATATTTCTGACCGATGACATTGTCAATAAGATAGTAAAAGACAACAAATAACTGTTGAATGTGCCTTACCAGAGTATGTGTCACTTCGGTGGATGGAAATGCATTGATTGTAAAAAGGCGCGAAAATACCTTGGCTTGTGTTTTTGAACTTGACGACTAGAAACAGAATATAAACACATTTACCATTACGTAGTCAGGCATACACACACACACATAGGCGAGTACAGTATTGTAGAAACAGATTTGTGTAGTAAATGAATACAGTATCCATAACGCGCGCATTTTCAGCCTATCAGAGGTCGCCATAATTGTGTGTACAGTATTTTATTTGCTACAATGATATATTTATTTATTTCGTCCACGGGATAGTATTTTTTATATATTGGAAACAACATATATAAAAGAACAACATTTTTAAAATGAATTGCTCTGTTATCAGAACCAATGTGGTGCTTACCATAGATTTTCGTAATTTATTCTGCACTTAAAAAAGACACTGCTACTGCTATGGGAATGGCGAAATTCTGGGTAAATTAGTTTTTAAATTGGCGCCCCTTTGAACCCAGCGTCCTGGGGTAGCATCCCCACACCGCATTACACCAGTGTCATCTTGGTGAATTATACCAAGATGGTTAATGTTAAAAATAATACGAACAAATATGCTGAATCCTTATTTCCTTTAATACTCAATTCATAATTCAACTAAAATAATCTAAACTTATAAAATGATCTTAGAGTAGCTTTAGATGTGTTTGGTAAATCATTCCACTTACAAGAGTTCAAAATTCAAAAATAAATAATTTCACGGTTTTATTCGTGGTATTATTTTAACACTACAATGCCTTTTCCTGTAATCAGCTCCGACTCCTCTCACATTGATTACTGTCATGCACTGATGAACATTGACCTGAATCAACAGTCATGATACCGTCCAACATGAACATAAGTAATATAAGTAAGTACGTCTATAAATCACATTGGACAATATAATGCATTATATTTCAAGATGGGCTTTTGTGACGTGCTCCTCTGGTAAATTAGTATTGATTATTTTTTCATATCGATATGTTCATTAGTCTTTCTTATAATAATTATTTGAGAAACAATTATTAAAGCGTATGTGGTAGTGTAATAGACAAATTGGGTATACGATTTTAGTAATAATGATAATAAGTTTCAGACGCATGACTCATATCATCTGTTTTTCCAATAAACTTCTAACAATGAGAAGAATAAAGTAAGTTCTTTAACAAAAATTCATTCTGATTCTGTTGTATTTAAACAGAAGAATAAATGCGTACCATATACACATAAAATAATTAAAGAATATTATACATAATTTTAATATTTCTCTTGAGATTGAAAACATGTCGACTGGAAATAACGAAGGAGGTATTATAGGAACCATCTTTAGCCATGTTGTTTTGATTTTGGACCCGGCGTCGCATAAAAAGGTGTCAACACATTGTAATCAACTTATTTATCTTTACCAGTTGTTGTGAGTTATAATAAACGTGCACTTGAGACATGCATGATACTTTTACAGGCCTCTCTTTATCGATGTGAGGTGTATGCCAAGGAAAAAGTTCACGCTGAGGCGGATAACAGGACATGAGGGGGAAATAGGAAGCCGAATGGAATTTTTTTTTCTTCGTAGTGTTGTTTAATAATGAATCACAACGTTTATAATTGTCAGTTTGATGTTTGTGTGTTATTTTAGGGTGTTTGTGAGTGTGAGTTGGGGGAGGGGGTGTGTGGATTAGGGTCGTGTTGCTCTTGTACGTGTCTTGGTAGATGTGTTCCCCCCTTCCTCCCTCCTATATGATGTGTCTCGTTATCTCTCATGTTTCCCCCCCTTTCTTAGTGTGTCCCTCTGATTAGTCAATGTGTACCCCTTTACTAGTTGATTTTTACCCCCATTCAAGTCGGTGTCCCCCTGCCAAGTCGGTGTCCCCCTGCCAAGTCAGTGTCCCCCCTGCCAAGTCGGTGTCCCCCTGCCAAGTCGGTGTCCCCCTGCCAAGTCAGTGTCCCCCTACCCGTTAACAGTATACTTTACAATGTTTCCGCTCTTAATTAACAACTATAGGGAATTAGTGTACAGAAGATAATGTATATAATAGGACCAATTATGTGCTTTAATTACCCATTGTACAGCAGTTAATGACAGAACATTAATTATTTCTGTTGATATTTCATAGTAACCATTGCACGGGACTTTATATTGATTCATATATAGAGAGATAGAGAAAAAAATGGTATTATATAGCCTATCTGTCGGAAATATATAGTTTAAGAGTTATTTCACTTTGATTTTGCTTAGAATACAAGTTCATGGGAATATATATTGTTTGCTGCTGTTTGACCAATCAGCAGAACTTACGTTTTTATCGGAAATTTTTATATTTTTTATTTTTGGTTTGGTTTCTTTAGGATCCTTTGTTTTTTCTTTTGTGTTGTTGGGTTAGGTTAGGTTTACACACTACCCCTGGATGGTAGGTTAGGTCAGGTCTTTCTTGTTTCTTGGGTTAGGTTAGTCATGTATTTGAAATTTGAGTCGTTTGGTTTTGTTACTTATTTTTCATTTTTTTACCTCACTTTCCCTGTACTTCTAAGTCCTGTAATTACACTTTTGCCGAGAAAGTTGCTATTTTAGATACAGTGTGTGTGTTACTCATCTCATTTAAGAATACAGTTTCCATCTATAAGTTGCCCATTTTCTAACTGTAGGCTCCATGTAGTGCATTCTGTAAGACAAGAGTTAAGCTTATTAATTACTGTATATCGTGCTGCTCCTTATGTCCATGACTGATGTTATCAAGGTGGCATTGACTGTTCATCCCTTAAAATTACTTTGTGAAAGGTATCCAATTGCATTCATATACTGATTCATAGCTGTAGTCACTCATAATCACTGTACTATAGTTAGTATCTGAAATATTGTTTGCCTTACTAATACAGTACAGTCTTTTTATTTTTTATTTTAATTTTGGTGTGTGAATTCTATTACATTACCGTACTGTATCTGATATATTCCCATGTGTTTCGTCCACTTAATAATCGTCATTAACTTTTAAATTAATCTCAGTACAGTATTCTTGTACTCTATATATGACGTGGGGGTAACTGATATGTTTGTTGTAATGTATAACATGCAAGTACCGAATATAGCATTAGGGTGTTTCATCATCAGGTGAAATAAGCTGGGGTGTCTAATCTTCAAATGATATTTAATTTCGTTAACATTTTAAGTTCAGTACAACTTCATAGGTTTAATGTTTCTAAGTTAATGTTAGATATTTACCTTTCTAATAAAGATAAGTTGAAATAAGTAATAATTTTGTGTTAAAAGGTGTTGACAAGACATGGTAATGACCCGAGGACGTGGCCGAGGAATGAGAGGAGGCATGATGCGTCCCATGGGACCTGGTCCACACTTTGGACCCAAAATGAAGCAATTTGTTCCACGACTTCCCTTCGACATGGTTCTCTGTGAGTCTGCATTCCCCAGAGTCAAGCCAGCTCCAGATGAGTCAGCATTTACACAGGTAGGTTCAGAGAAGTTCAGAGAAGAATATTTAGTGCAGGAGCTCAGTTAATATTAGAAGGCCTGTTTAGTATGGACTCTGAGGTCTTTTATCCTATTTACATATGTGTGCTGTAACTGAGTGGGACTCTCTCCCACCATAATATATAGTTCCAGCACCGTGATAGCAGGCCTTACGCCCCGGGAGGAAACTGTTATCATCTCCTCTCGTTGGTTTACGAAATTAGTTCATGGTTTAGGTTTTATGGGGGCATGATTTAGCTTTTCCATTGCTTACTGAACTCTTCAATTGTGACTTACTGTAATATAAATTCCATTATCCACATGTAGGCTCTTCTCAAGAGAAATGCTGACCTATCACCAACACCAGCTGAGCAGGCTGCTGTGCTAAACCTAGTCACAAAAATCCAAGCTGTGATGGACAATCTAATTGTTGATCCGGGCAATTTTGACGCATGCGTAAGTTCCGTAAGTTCGTTGCACGCCAATTGCCTGTTGGGTGGGTGATTTTCCCTTGTATGTTGTGTTTTGTTTGTTTTATAATTTTTTTATATGATTCAGTGATCCATAGCTTCTCATCAGACATGTTATTTTGTGTGATATAAATTGATGTTATGTTTAAGTGCACTTTAATGATTGAAGTATAGTTTGATGTTAGGGTTAAGTACACTAACTCCTTTAGCTATATAAGCCACAGTGATAATACACTCATGTTAACCTCTGCAGCAAATTGAAGAGGTGCGCCAGGTGGGCTCGTATAAGAAGGGCACAATGATGACGGGTCATAACGTGGCGGATATTGTCGTTATTCTCAAGACGCTGCCCACGAAAGAGGCGGTTGAAGCACTGGGTAAGAAGGTCTGCGATGATCTGCGTACTCAGGAGCCACAGGAAGGTAAGCCTGTACATTTAGTTGTTTTTCCTCCTGCACTGCTAATGTGGTTTTATATCTCTGCTATTATCTGACTGTAGAACCATGTAGTAACTTTGGGGTACAGTATACTGTATTTGGTGTGTCATTACTTAGCAAAGTTTGTGTCCCATATGCCAGTTGAGTTGAGTTGTCAATTACACAAATATTCCATGCAAATTATTTTGGCTGGTATTATTGTCACTAGGTATTAACCCTTAAGCCCCGGGTTAGGGTGCTGCTGGCAGTACCCCCCCTTCCCTGCGGGGTTAAATCGTGAAAAAAAATCAACTTAAAAAGAAAAGGCGGGAAAATAGGCGGACGTTCTGGAACGTCACCGGGGCGCGCTAGTCTGACTTTCTGGAACGTCACCTGAGGCCTGAGGGTCAAACACGCCTTTCTTTGTACTGTTGTGGTATTAAACACACTTTTCACCTACAGTGCTGGTATTAACAATGCTTCCCAACGACCGAGGGTTTGAGATCAGCAACAGTGAGGCCACCGTGCGTGTGTTAGTCACCACCATCCACCAGAACCTGCGCAAGTTGGATCCAGAGCTTCACCTTGACCAAAAAATTCTTCAGTCACACCTAGCTGCTATCAGACACAGGTAGATAGATACATCAGTCATCTATATCAATTAACCTTTGTTATGTGTTTGTGGGTATGTTTATTGGGGGGGGGGGCGCAGGTAAACACTCAATATACCTGTGCTATACAAGTTAATTATATATCTGTAGAAAGTTCATGTTTTGAGGATGTTTTAGTGGTTTGTTATACTGAACTTATCCAGTTATTATATTTAATGTTTTATGCATCAACCTATTGGTATTTTTAATCTTCGGTCGTCTTAGTCCTAATTTTAATCTATTTAGGTCTCTTGAGCAATTATTTACGTTTGTCCACAAAATGTCTTCCGGAAGGTTAATGTGATTTCGTTTCATCCTCAGCCGCTGGTTCGAAGAGAATGCCCATCACTCCACGATTAAAGTTCTTATCCGATTACTACGAGATCTCCGCGGGCGTTTTGACGGTTTTGAGCCTCTGTCGCCGTGGATGTTGGATCTGCTTGTGAGTATATAACGAGTTTAGTCATTCTCGGGACATTGGTTTATCCGTGTTATGATTACATGTGCCCAATTATGATTTTGTGTTGCCTAGGTTTTGTGAATTTACTTACTTTTCATTCATTGTTTTATTTCATTATGCATTTATTAAATATTACAGTATTGTCACATGTACTTATAAGATGTATTCATTATAATGTGTCTAATTTGTGTAGCTACTAAGAAATTCCAAACATTATGAGGCATTAGTTATCAACCTTCAGTTTAACCAGAATTTCTTTCATATGTCATGGCACTGGTCACAGGGTTGCCAGATAAAAGAGTGAACCTGTACCACTTAAATTTGGGGTTTTACTGTATTCTTTATAAAATCACAATATGAATCAGGCAGTAACATATCTCGGGTAACAAACCATGATGCCATTTTCAAACTGTGTTGCTCTTTTCTGTGAGTTATTATTTTATCAGTTTCAATCATTCTGTGTACTGATTGATTACAGGCTTTCCCTGGGTTACATACGAGTTCCGTTCATACGGATGTTCTCAATAATTACAGAACAATGTTTAAAATCCCACTGTATCATAGCCTAAGTCCTTATATACACCGAAAATCACTTAATTTAAGAGAAAAGAAGAAATAGAATGATAAAATAGAGTAATTTAAAAATTCAATTGCACTTTACCAGTAAGTTTTAAATCACCTTAATATACATTTTCTTATAAATATATTCTATATTATATGAACACTTTAATTTTCATTTTTCAAAAAATTTTGTTTGACGTCAAAAATAATCCTGACCTATTACCTTAGATTTTGGCATTTGGGGTCATACTGTGGATTTGGATCAAATTTCATACAGGAGCCATGATGAAGGCAGAAAAATGGAGTTAATGATAAAAAAATGCACACACACACACACGTTAGCCAGACAAGCGTAAGGAGTACAAGGTGCGTGGCTGGGTGACACTCCACTATGCTCTGCCACGCAAACTAGTTTTCATTTGTTACTACGATCAGTTGTACTTATGATAGATTTTTAAATAACAGACTTTATGGGGTTAGTATCGGTCGATTGTTCGTATGCTGGACGTATGTTACCCGAGGACATTCTTTATTGGACAAATTTTACATACCAAGTACAAGTGAAGCTTAGCCTGGGTATATTTAATGTAAGGGCTTTGATAACTACCATAAAGACAAAGAACAAATTATGGTTCAGCTTGGCATGGCTTAGAGTTTTTGGATAAGTAGGTATGGATATTTATTTTAAACTAGTGAAAAATCTTTCGAGCCATTGCTGAGTAAAGCTTGTTTATTTAAGATATTTTTAGCTTTGAATAAACATAATTTGCATTTACAATAAGTATATTTTTATAGCTAATTCATAATACAGTATCTAGCAATTTTACGTAGCTTTGTGACATGATTTTGAATAACTTAAAACAACACCACACAAAGAAAACATTGCATTTAGGATCAAGACTTTCAATTAGGGTAATGCACAACAGAGCAGAAACACTTTATATGTGATACCTGAGCTTAGATGACGAAGGAAGCCGTGTGTTTATTTATTTACGAAGCCTCTTGTTATCCCTGATTTTTTCCATGAACTTTAACGAATTGGCATCGAAATAGCATCTGTCAGGTCAACTAAATACAGTCGACCCTCGTTAATTCGGACTAATAGGGGGGGAAGGGTGTCCGTTTTAGCCGATTGTCCAAATTAACCGATTTAGGGGTTAATATTGCATTATATTTCAGTCATTGTTTTCGTCACGATTTTATCCCACTTTTCACTGTAATACGTACGTAATTTCAGCAAGAATATTACATTTCCGTGAATGTATTATATCAAACACAGTATGAATAAAATATCACTGTAATATAACAGTATTTTAACCGAAAACTATTAAAAAAACGAATAACATCTCAAGAACATCGGAAGCTTAGGTAAATACATCACGTTTCAGCAAAACTACTATTTATTTCCGAGAATATATTCATTCTTTTCCAGTTTAGGTAAAATATACGTGTGATGTAACAGTTTTTTAACTGAAAATGATTCGAAAAACACGTACCCTCTAGCCATGTTCAAGGAGAAGACTGGGAGAAGCTGTTTGGTGCTGCAGACGATGACAAGGGAAATGATTTGGATGGATTTTAATGAAAATATTCAGAAATATGGTATCGTAGTATTTATTCAAGTCAATTAGGTTAGAATATTATTGTAATACAACAGTTTTTTAACTGAAAACCAATCGAAAAGCGATTACGGTAACATCTTTTGAACGAAAGAAAGCGAAAGTCATTGTTTTCGTCACGATTTTATCCCACTTTCCACTAATACGTACGTCATTTCAGCAAAAATATTACATTTCCGTGAATGTATTATATCAAGCACAGCATGAATAGAATACCATTGTAATATAACAGTATTTTAACCAAAAACTATTAAAAAACGAGTAACTTCTCTTGAACATCGGAAGGTTAGGTAAAAACTTTTGTTTTCGTCATGTATTTTATCCTATTTTACATTAAAATACATCACGTTTCAACAAAACTACTATGTATTTCCGAGAATATATTTATTTAGGCACAGTTAAGGTAAAATATACATGTGATGTAACAGCTTTTTAACTGAAAACGATTCGAAAAACACGTGTACCGTCTAGCTGATACTCAACAGCTGGTGGTGCGTCATGCTTCGTTGTAAACAATAGGAGGTTGAAGTAGATTACCGGTTATTATATTAAGTGTGAAATATCGAAAAGGTTTTTATTACCGGTATTTTTTGTAGATCAATGAGAACTGTGATACCGTATATGATATGATAAGTTAGCCTGTGCTAAGAACTTCAACATAGACTACTGAAAACACGTTGTAAGGTAATTTAGCCTATTGTAAGTTGGTGAGCTTCATTTGCTGAAGGAACTGCACAACTTTTCATTACTAATTGGTACATATTTTACGTTTCCATTGTTTACTGGCAGTAAATGGTAAATATTTTTCATGTCTGAAGCTAAAAGTTGCATCCCCCCCTACACTAGTGGTGATGTTACATTTAACCAAAAAGATGCTGGTGTTTTATCCCAGCAGTGGGTGGACCAGCATTTTAGGTTAAGGTCCGCGTAGGTAATATTCCTACAAATCTAAAAAAAAAAAAAAAGTTCAGATTTTGTCCGAATTATCCGAAATCCGGATTAAAGGGATCCGAATTAACGAGGGTCGACTGTAGTAGCATTTTTTCCTTGGCTTAAAGATTACTAATGGTGTGTCAGATAAAAGCCAAGATGTACTGTATATATATATATATATATATATATATATATATATATATATATATATATATATATATATATATATATATATATATATATATATATATATATATATATATATATATATATATATATATATATATATATATATATATATATATATCAGATAATTGATCTAATGTCTGTCTTCCCCCTTTTCTTTATGTGTATCTTCAGGCACATTACGCTATTTTGAACAACCCCAGTAGACAAGCTCTCCCAATCAACTCTGCATTCCGACGGTGTTTACAGCTACTTGCCGCAGGTCTTTTCCTACCTGGATCTGCAGGTGAGTACGTAGTTAAAGGTAATAAGTCAACCTACAACTTGATGTTATATTTAAACTTGAGAAACTATTCCTGTTGGATCTGAATTTTGATCTTATTTGGTTATATGAAGTTAAAGAGGAAGATAAAAATTATTTTTTTTTGTTTTAGGGTTTTCTATTTTGCCTCACATAAGTATTTACACAGTGTCTTGGGGTTATTTACCAATGTCTGAAATGGCAAATACTGTACTGTACAATATACTGAGATACTAAATGCTAGGGAGAAATGACAGTGTTTTATTTGAGGATATATTTGTCTCTTTAAGAAATATTGCAGGTTAAACAACACTGCCATTGAATGACTCAGTTCGTAGTGAGGTGTATGATGTGCTGTACTGTACTCATTCTTCGGCGTCAGTAGCTCAGGAGAAACTGTGAATTTACCCCAAGTTTTATCACATCATGATACTGTATATACTGTAAAAGTTATAGAGTGTTCGCTTCTTTCACTTTACTCAACAATTGTGCCTTAAAAGAATATGGAATTATTGTTCACAGTATAATTACAGTATTATAATTATTAATGTGTAGTAAATATTAGAGCTATAACTTGTATCTCAAAATCATACGGTTTTCAAAGGAGCATTTTGATATATATTTTTGTCCAACTTTGAACATAATATCAGTGTAGAATATCATTTTAGACAAGTTTATAATTAGGAAGTATTTCTTGCATTAAGAAGTGAAGGTACCAACCCGATCATAGACACTTTATCTGCAGGCATCAGTGATCCGTGTGAGGGTGGTAACATTCGTGTACACACAGCAATGACCCTGGAACAACAGGACCTGGTATGTTTAACAGCGCAGACACTATTACGGGTACTCTCCCACGGTGGCTACAAGCAGATCCTGGGGCTAGAGGGCAATTCAAGTAAGTTCTTTTAACCCTGATTTTTTTTTTTTTTCGTTTTTTCCATTTTGGGTCTTGCACTGTGTGAGCAAATATGGTTCTTGTTATCTTAGCATTTCTTGTCACGTTCTACATGGTTCTTGCTCTGCTCTTCCTCTTACTTTAGGATTCTGTAATCTCCCTTTATCCACTGACAGAGTAGGAGTCAAGGTAAATATTAGATGCTGTCACTGGGTGTTCATATTAATGCTACTTGTTAATTTCCACTTGACACCGACTCTACCAGTATGGGAACTTACAATTTATATATATTTTCTACTCACCTTCTTCTTGTATACAGTAGTACCATTGTTTAATAGGTCTTTAAATGGGGAATCATATACAGTAGTAATCACCTTGTCTCTCTGACCATCTATTTATTTCTCAGTAGTTCTCTGTCTATTCTGTAATTTAGCTCAGTAATGCTTCAAGCCACTGTCATAGGTCTCATCTTTTGTGCCTCAGTTTGAATTGTCTATTAACCACTCCTTCATACATGATAGCTGTTCCCCGTATACTCTGGCTGCTGCCTCAAAGCCTCTGTGCTAAGATTTTTTTTTGCTTTTCTTTAACCATGGAAGATGCACGTGCCTTGGTCTTATGAACCCCTCCATTGGGTCCTCCACACCTCTCACATCAGCAAGGAACGATTTGTATTATAGACCAGAGGAAGCCCTAGAATTAGTGGATGAGTTTAGTGTGAAGGTAGACTTTTTAGAAGTAGAAGAAATATAAAAAACTGACAATAAAGTCTTAAGTAAGAGAACCACTTCACAAGGAACTGCAGCATAAGAAAATTTAGTACAAGAACACTGTTGTGCCTCATAATTCAAGAGTAATGCGTAAAAGCAGTTGTTAGGAGGAAGTTTGTGAAGCAAAGACCAATCTTACCCAATAACAGGTACACAATAACAGACAACTTCTCTTCATAAATCAGAGTGTGGGGCAATTACCCTCCCTCCTTCCTCCCTCACATAACTTCTGTACTTTTACTATTTATTTACTGCATTAATATACACATACAGTATATGATAGTTAAAGGGTTTTAAGTAAAAATGAGCACTATTTAATTAGTTTTTTATTTATGTGTAAATGTACCCTACATGTACAGTAGGCGTGTGTGTAAAAAAAGTTAAGTACTCTACGATAATAGTTAAAACAGATTTTTAGATTCACGGTAATTTCTAGAACGTAACCCTAGTGAACAGTGAGGGGTGAGTGTATTCCATTAACTGTGATGAATGTGCGTTTTCCAAAATAACTTATGTAACTGAGAGCTCTGTTGAGGTGTCTGTAATGTGAGGTGTACTGGGGACTCTTGAAGTGCTTTATGAATGCTAAAATTGACACACTTGTGGTCTCATATGAGGAACTTTGCTTTCTAGGAGTTAAATTCTCAGGTACTTGTACAGTCCCCTTCACTAATGCGTTTACAGGGGCTCGTCAGGTTTTGTGTAGTGTGGCAACCGTGTGTTTGTTTACATTCGACAGAAGGAAACTCACAATAGTAAACATACTATGGAATCAAAGTAAAACAATATTAAAACAAATATTTCAAAGATTATGATTTGTGGAATGTTTAAATGACGAACCCCTGTAAACACACTAGTGAAGGGGACTGTTCTTGTTGATGCATAAATAATTGTTCTCTCCTTACTGTCCATGATGCTTCTTCATTGATACTAGCTACCAAATATGATCACTTATTATTTTTCATCTAATTTTAATGGCATTTGACAGAGTTACAATCCTTTAAACACTAAGAGAATCTATGGTTTTAGTGTATACAGAGGACTACTTATGCATCTACTGTATATGCACTATATTTATTTAAAAAAATTTTTAAGAATAAGTCAACAACCATTATGTGCAAAAAAATGAGATGTTACCTATGGAGAGTGGTTTCAGCCCAAAATTAGATTTCGCTGAAAATCACAGTATACCCTGTAGGTACCCCTGAGTATGCTGATTCCAAATACTGTACTGTACGTATATGGTCCACGATTCGATTGCGGTGTAATTAAGTGGCTGTAATGATGCTTGGAAGATTTTAATAACATTATTTCAATCAGGGTGTCTACTGGCCAGATAAAACAAAATTCTCTGGCTTTTCCAGTTTTTCCGTGTGTAAATTTGGAAACATTTTAGGTTCATTAATTCCGTATTTATTACGACAATAATAAAATTGGAGGTTTTCAATAATATGTACTGTACCCCTGTATATACTATTGGGAAATTTAAAGATGATATATATGATATTAATCAAGAAATTTGAGACCCTTTCGGGACACACCCCAAGCTAATCTGACAGAAAAATTATTATACAGCTATGAATTTAAGTACAGTGGTCCCTCGGTTAACGAACACAATCCGTTCCAGCAGGTTGTTCGTTAACCGAAAAATTCGTGAACCGAAACCATTGTTTCAGTGGGTTTTTGGGTAATTGGTTCCAGCTCACCGAAAATTGCCTAAATTCAACAAAAATGGTAGAAAAGTTCACTTACTTTGAGGTGTGTATGTAGAAGGCTCCTGGATGATGATGATGATGATGATGGGAATTAGAATGGGGGTGGAGGAGAAGGAAGAAGAGAAGGCATTGGGGTGGAAGAGAAGTCACCCCATGGCACCATTTCACCCATAAAATTTTAGTTCTCTTGGTGTATTTCAAGATTATTTTCTTTAAATCAACACTGCACTGCATTATATATTGTCAATATGTAAAATATATTTCAAAATGACCAATAATTTGCTTGGAAACACAGAAAAAAGCATTTAGTTGAAGAGAGTCTCAAGTAAGATGTTACCTCCAGTGAAAACAGAGAGAGACTAACGCCTGTTTGCTGTGTTAAGAGGCTGGATGCCGCGCTTTAAACTAGTCACTTTACCTTCAATTATGTTCAATAATTGTTAAAATGACTAAAAAATTGAATATTAAACTTTTAAAATTATTGAATAGTATAAACTTCTTGATATTTCCTAAAATAGTAAGGAATTTAAGCCCTAGAACCGATTTATGTATTGGCGGACTAATACTAAAGCTGGTTGACCGGCCAGTGCAAGCGAAAACATGTTGAGGTCGGTTCGTAAGAAATTCGTTAACCGAATTTTTGTTCGTTATCTGAATTTAAGAGTCTTATGGGAGGCAGTTCGTTAACCGAAATTTCGTTAACCGAGGCGTTCGTTAACCGAGGGACCACTGTATTAATTAAAGTATGTACCTGTGATTTTCTGGCTAAATACCAGTAACAGAAAGCTGTCTGACTATTGTATTTAACCAGTTATTATCATGATGATCATTAGGGCTAGTGATGAACATCGGCTAAGATCTTGACCCTCCCCCCATATTTTTCTCCTCGGATTTGTGAGATTCACGTGGGTCGACCTGGACGTTTCAAAAACTCCGGAAATCCGGCAAAAACGAAAAATCACTCCTGATCCACCAAAATGACTTATGATAAATGTGTGGAATAATCCACTTAGATAAATTCACTTAATTATAAGAACAATTCATCTCTGACAATAATCATTGCAGCATTAATAGATAAAGTATAATCTATAATATTTGATCACTGGCATGAAATATCATAGGTACACAAATAATTCAGTACAGTATTGGAGTGGACTATTTACTGGAATTTATTCCTAAAAGTTTAATTACTTACCTATTATATAGTACATCATTAATTTATGGTAATATTGCTGTCAAAATAACAATATATTTAAAGTTGAATTGAATTCACATAAAATTTCAGGTTTATTTATAAAATTCCCTGACGTTTCCAGGTTTTCCAGACCAGTGAATCTATTGATAGATGCATTAAAGAAGGTGTGACATAATACACATGTGCTTCCTAGATTACATTCTTAATTTTGTGTTGCAGGTATAGCAAGTGAAATGTCAGTGTGGGACGGCGTTGTGGTGTCGGCACTAGAAAAAGCGTACGAGAAGCCTCCTGAGCGACCCCCCCAGGACGATGACACAGATAACATGGACGCTGATGATGACCCAATGGAGACAACAGATAATTAAGAAGACAAAAGAAGAAAAGAGTAAAGGGGATTCTTCTTCAGTAATTAGAACTGTGTTTTGGACTGAGATTTCAACATGTTTAAACAGGTATCTCATTTTTTTTGTAGAAGTAAAAATTTGTTACTGAGAATAATAATGTACAAGTGAAGGGAATTATTTATATTTTTGTGTTTTTATTCTTGATGTACGTCAATACTGTATTAGATTTTAAAACTGTTAGGTTAGAAAACCTAGTGATAAGATCCCTCCTAAAGCAAGATGTATGTTGAACAATGCTAATTCCTGCCATCTGTAATACTACTATAGGTCAGATTCCATGGGGATTTTTGTTTTAGTTTAGTTAAGGACATCTGTGTGAATCTTTGAGTTTTCATAAATCTTAAATGGAAATCAAGTAAAATATTCCAGATTATCAAATTTAATGGTGTCATGATAATTAACCTTTTATTTACTGAATATTTTTTTAT
Source organism: Homarus americanus (assembly GCF_018991925.1). Classification (NCBI taxonomy): domain Eukaryota; kingdom Metazoa; phylum Arthropoda; class Malacostraca; order Decapoda; family Nephropidae; genus Homarus; species Homarus americanus. The sequence continues at coordinate 4,169,394 of NW_024733231.1, forward strand.
TATAACTTTGTATTGTAATGAAAATTGTTTTTAAAATAAAAAAGATACAGTATAAACATGTTGCAGTTCTAAGTCCTATGTATTATATTGTTAACCCTTAGGCCCCGGGTGACGTTCCAAAACGTCCGACTATTCCCCCCCCCCCCCTTTTTTTATTTTGGAAATATTGATTTTTTCTCGATTTAACCCTGTGTGGGGGGTACTGCCAGCAGCACCCTAACCCGGGGCTTAGGGTTGATACCAATTCAGATTCCAGCCCTTTGATGAAAGACGGAGACTTGGTGTCAAGGTTTCTTATACAAGCCTGAGGAGAGGTCAGAGTGCAGTGCTCTCTAGTTGTTAACAGTCCAGTCAACAAGGAAACTGTCTTATGTGAGCACCATGTTTTGTCGAGTCAAGGAGTAGGAGAAACATTTACACTTACTCTGTGTAACTTCTTTTCTCCTGTAAACTTAAAAACTTTGAAAAACTGCTCTTAAGTTAATTTGAAAATTGGTTTGTCCAGAAACTCGGTTTTCAGATCGTGGTCTGATCTTGATTTGTAGTAACCTGTTGAGGGCATTTCTGATTAGATGTGATTAAAGTTGATATATGAAATTACAAACAAACTAAAGTATGTCTCAAATATTTTACCAGAATGATTTTTATAAAGTATATGGTGTGAAGTAACATTATGAAACTTTACTTTTATTTGCTTATCAGCATTATTTTGTTGGCAGCTCAACAAAGTCGGGCATGAATGAAATCTCATAGGAAATATGATATATAAATTTCATCCTCAAGTGACTTCTGTTAAGTTTTGCATCATTTAAATGTTTAGAAACTTCACTTTGCTTATTGTAACACTAGTAGACAGTTTGTCCCCACTGCTTTGGTCTCTGGTCCTTTCTTTATTTGTGGTTTGTCACTCCTGGAAGTCATATGTTATTGTGGTGGTACAGTGTGTGGCATCACACACACTGTCTCTCCAACAACTGTCACACGTCTGTTCTGCTGTAGTTTTCCCCTTCCAAAACACCAACTCCAAAATATTCAACTGGTTACTGTATTTCCTGTCACTTCACACAACTTAATACCACACAGTAGCAGCACCTCCATCCACAAGAATAGGTCACTGATATTGTGCTGGGTTCTTATAAATTAACGAGCTGACTCGGTCAAATGTGTTGTTTTGTCTCCCTCATACCTTCACACTGCACTAGAGTACAATAATCTTCAATGTTTTATTGTAAATCATACAATATGCGGTAGAATGCACAACATGTCTGCATATCTAGCTCACAGTTTATTCATTACTAGTGTGATCTGGAATTTCCAGAGGAATAGCCAGTGACCATGCAATGGTAGTAAGAAATTGACACTGGAGGTACATAGAGACAGGAATTTCACAGACCAATGAAAATCGGCAGTAAGGAAATATTCAAGGTGCTGAGCTTAGATTTACTTTGTTTCACACAACATGAGTTGAAGATTAGTGGATTATAGGTTCAAGTGGGTCTGGTTGCCTGTTTATTCCCATTAGTTGACAGCTCTCATGAAGATTGTTATAACTGAGTTTCATCAGTTATTGTGATTTCATACAGAATGTTTCAAAGTGAGGGTGACAGACCTTAAACAGAGAACTGATCTGCTGGGCTGAGATTCATGTGGTTGCAGAGGTAGTGATAACAGTAGTACTACCTTTACATGTAAGTAGTTAAGGCAAAGCCAAAGGGATGATGTTGCCAAATATAGTTGCAAAGATCAACTAATCTGTACTTATATGAAGTTAATTGTTGGCTGCTCAGGTGCAGGTGCAACATTTGATGCTCCAGCCATAGATGGTACTGTTATATCTTCAGACCCACGTTACTGCATTTTCATCCTTGTTCTTATCTTGGTTGTGGGGACTGTTAAAATTGAAAGTATAACTTCAAAATATTATTTTATAATTGGAAGAATGTGATCTGTTGAGCAGTTAATAGAAACAAGAAAAACTGATTGTGAGTTACTGTACAATATTTGTTTGTGACAAAACCAGCTTTTTGTGGTTGCAACTAAACTTTTCATTATGATTCTCATAGTTGTAGTTGGTTGGCTGTACCCTATTTATGAGTGCTTTCTTTCACAAAAAGTTCTTACCTCAGCACTTTTCTTTCAAATTATATAGAATATCCTGGTTTGAGTAGTGTTACAATGCTCCTATTGCCTGACTGGATTTTCAGATCAAATAGTGTGTTGCTGAATGGAGGCACAAATCTAGTAATTTAAGGTGATGTCCAACTTTTCATTACTGACAGTCCTTAAAAGTATTTGCATTTAATTTTGAAGTACTTTATATGCATTGGGTCACATTAGCTGTCCACCCTAAACTTCCTTTTATTTGTCAGGTTTAGTTCTTTGTCTAGCCAGAGAGATGTGGAGGGCAAGTTTTCCAAGAAGACTATGTTAATATTTCTCCCTATTATATATTTATGGAATGGGCCAGGATCCCAGTTGAGACTGAAGTATAGAACACAGGGCTTGATTAGCAGCGGAGTGTTTTAGGAGGAAGTAAGACAGAAGTGGCTTAAGCACGCTGATTGGTCAGCTTGGAATAATAAGGTAAGAGGAGCATATCTTCTCAGAAAATCAAGTTGAATCTTAGTTTGTTATTTACATTGGATTGTGTTGGCTTTAGGAAATTGGTGTTGAATATTGTTGTCTGATAACTGTATTCATACTTTATCTTTTTATTTACTAAAATATTTTCTTACAAGTATTTCGTGCATGGTATAGGTTGGCCGGCATGAAAGTAATAATGCAATTGGTTCCTTGTACTGTTCACTCATACCTCACTTAGTGTTCTAGGTATGTTCCTAGGGAAGTGAGCACTAATTAAATCTGCTAAAAGGGGTCGTTATACCACTGTATGTATGGAAATGTATTCCTGGCAGTGTTAATTCTTATGTATAAATGATAAATGAGGGCTACTTTGTGAGTATTAGTAATGCGTTAATAATCGAGATAGTAAACATAATTTTGGAAGCATGGAAAATTGATGGTTGATATAGCCAAGTGTAATGTGTGACTCGCATCCACCGTATGTTTATCTGCCTTGACACTTGCATTTAACATTTAAAGTGATGCTTTTTGTCACATTTCCAGCCTAAACACTTGAAGGCATTTTTCTACAGATTATGGTATGAAATGCTGACAAATATACATTAAAAAATTAGGTAGAGAGAGAACAAGGCAGAGTAAACAATGGTCAGGGGGCTGCTTTCAAAACTGAGATGAGCACTGGTTGGCTCAGTGTACGAGGCTGTCATTAGTGGTGGTGTGCTCCCTCAGCGAGCACTGTGTCCTCTTGTGTATTGTGTAACTGTAGAAGTGCTGTGTGGATTGTTTTTTTATCCAGGATAATGAGCTCTATAATGTATCAGTATTTTAAGGGGTAGAGCTAAGTGAGGTTTGAGTAAATTTATTATGGCAATTTAGTTTTCACCTCTTTAAAAAAAAATTGTGATTTGAGAGAAAACTTATATGATTTGACTTTATTATTGGCAACTGATAAATCATTTACAATATACACCTACTGTATTGGAAATAATCTTGGTTATATCAACATAATTATTCAACCAGTAGTGTTTTAGAACAAGGCAAATGATTTAAGAGAACCAAATCAATTGGTTGTCATTCAAGTTTCCTTTTAGTGTACCAAAGTGCTTTGAAAAGGATTCTACATGTGCCAGCCAAGTGAAGAGAAATGATTATTGGATGATAGGTCCATATATAAGAATTTTCTTTGCTTGTAGTTGTAGATATTCAGTATATAGATGTGAGCAGAAAAGCTAAATGATGTGATGAAGTAATTTTGTGCCCTGAGGGAAATAGTATGACGATTGGATAATGAGAAATGCCCTTGAAAATTTGGCACGTGTCATTGCATTTTCCGATTAGACTGTAACTTCTATGGGGAGTAATTACTGCTTGGTTTTGGGTTTTGATGACAACCAAGCACTGTCACATTGTTGCAAGTAGTACTCTCTCAACTAAGTTTTAAAGTAGCATGTGTACCATTTCAATTTTGACCTACTTGTTGTGTGTGTCTTGTTGATTTTGGTAGAAAGCAATGGAGACTGATCTTTTGAAAAGAACAAATTTGAGTACCAGTTCTCTTACGGCTGTAACACTTTGAATGTGAGCAGCAAGCAAGTTGGAAATGCTCTAACACTGCCAGGATGAATTGTGGTTGTTGATTTATAAGCCTGACTTTAGGAATATTTGAGAGTATCACTGTACTGCATGGACTTTATAAAGATTGTCTTGTATGGGGAAAAAGTGATGTCTTGAGTCTCTGAATAATGAATGTATTTTAAAATGACGTAGATTTTTTAATCCCTTGGACATATGCAAATGAAAGTTGAAAGTTTGTTTAGTAATTACTTAGAATTTCACAAATAAAAGTTTATTTATTTCTTATTTCTATAAAACTTCTCTCTACTTATGGAGATTTCTATTTCTTGCAAATAAAGTGAGTGTTGCAAAAGATATGTTTTTATGATGGAACTCCTTCAGTACGGTGGATAGTCATATGTTATCATTAAAGGCTTGTTATTAGAGCTGTCGTCATCACATTTTTTTTATGTTAACCGACATGTGCAGGTTTGGTTGGAACATTTTTGGACTGGTTACTAGTAAGATGGCAAAGTTCCTCCTCCTTACTTTGCAAAAGCTACAGCCCTCTGAAGAGATGTGCAAGCAGTTTTGAGCTCCACCTAAGAAGCATTTCAGGTAACCAAAACTATATAGAGCCTTGGTGTCATTTAATGGCAAATTTGGGTGTTTGAGGACCCAAGGCTAAAGCCTTGGGTGTCTTTTTTGGGGTGCTTGAGGCACCCAAGGCTTGGGTGCCTTTTTTGGGGTGTTTGAGGCATAGCCTTGGGTGTCTTTTTGGGGTGTTTGAGGCACCCAAGGCTATAGCCTTGTGTGTCTTTTTTGGGGTGTTTGAGGCACCCAAGGCTATAGCCTTGGGTGTCTTTTTTGGGGTGTTTGAGGCACCCAAGGCTATAGCCTTGGGAGCCTTTTTTGGGGTGTTTGAGGCACCCAAGGCTATAGCCTTGTGTGTCTTTTTTGGGGTGTTTGAGGCACCCAAGGCTATAGCCTTGTGTGTCTTTTTTGGGATGTTTGAGGCACCCAAGGCTATAGCCTTGTGTCTCTTTTTTGGGGTGTTTGGGGCACCCAAGGCTATAGCCTTGTGTGTCTTTTTTGGGGTGTTTGAGGCACCCAAGGCTATAGCACCCAAGGCTATAGCCTTGGGTGTCTTTTTTGGGATGTTTGAGGCACCCAAGGCTATAACCTTGGGTGTCTTTTTTGGGGTGTTTGAGGCACCCAAGGCTATAGCCTTGGGTGTCTTTTTTGGGATGTTTGAGGCACCCAAGGCTATAGCCTTGTGTGTCTTTTTTGGGGTGTTTGAGGCACCCAAGGCTATAGCCTTGTGTGTCTTTTTTGGGGTGTTTGAGGCACCCAAGGCTATAGCCTTGGGTGTCTTTTTTGGGATGTTTGAGGCACCCAAGGCTATAGCCTTGTGTCTCTTTTGCAGCTGACACCCAAGTAGCCTATTTTTGGTGTTTGAGGCACCACACCATAGCCTTGTGTGTCTTTTGGGTAGTTTGAGGCACCCACATAGCCTGTGCTTTTTAGATGTTGAGGCACCCAAGGCTATAGCCTTGTGTCCTTTTTGGTAAAAGACCGCTATGCCTTTTAGATGTTGAGGCACCCAAGGCAACCTGGGAGGCACCGTCATAGCCTTGTGTGTCTTTTTTGGGTAAGTTGAGGCACCAGGCTATAGCCTGTGTGTCTTTTTGGGAGAAGTTGAGGCACCCAAGGCTAAGCCCAGGTGGTTTTTGGGATAGTTGAGGCACCCAAGGCTATAACCTGGGTGTCTTGGTGTTGATTTGACCCACAGCCTTGGGTGTCTTGAGGAGTTGAGGCACCCAAGGCTATAGCCTTGGGTGTTTGTGAAGTTTGAGGCACCCAAGACTATAGCTCAGAGTTGAGGCACCCAAGGCTATAGCCTTGTGTGTTTTTTGGGATGTTTGAGCACCCAAGGCTATAGCCTTGTGTCTTTTTGGGAAGTAGCACCCAAGGCTATAGCCTGGGTGCTCTTGATAGTGAGCACCCAAGGCTATAGCCTTGGGTGTCTTTTAGAAAGTTGAGGCACCCAAGGCTATAGCCTTGTGTGTCTTTTTGGGTAGTTTGAGGCACCCAAGGCTATAGCCTTGTGTGTCTTTTGGGATAGTTTGAGGCACCCAAGGCTATAGCCTTTGTCTTTGAGGTTTGAGGCACCCAAGGCTATAACTTGTGTGTCTTTTTTTGGTATGAGAACCCACATACCCGAGTGTCTTTTGGGATGTTTAGCACCTGGGCCAGCCTGTGTCTTTTGGAGCAGTTTAAGGCATAGCCTTGTGTGTCTTTTTTTTGAAAGCTTGAGGCACCCAAGGCTATAGCCTTGTGTGTCTGGTATTGAGGCCCAAGGCTATAGCCTGTGTGTCTTTTTGGGATGTTTGAGGCACCAGGCTACAGCCTGTGTCTCTCTTTTTGGGTAGTTAGCACCCAAGGCTATAGCCTAGTGTCTTTTTTGGGAAGTAGGCACCCAAGGCCATAGCCTTGTGTCTTTTTTGGGATTGCTTGAGGCACCAGGCCATAGCCTTGGGTGTCTTTGGGCATTGAGGCACCCAAGGCTATAGCCCTGGGTGTCTTGGGATGTTTGAGGCACCCGGCTATAGCCTTGGGTGTCTTGGGTTTGAGGCACCCAAGGCTATAGCCTTGGGTGTTCTTTTTGGGTAGCTGAGGCACCCATGCCATAGCCTGTGTCTTTTTTTGGGTGTGAGGCACCCAAGGCTGCAGCTGGGTGTCTTTTGGGATGCTTTGAGGCACCCAAGGCTATAACCTTGGGTGTCTTTTTTTTGTAGTTGAGGCACCAGGCTATAGCCTTGGGTGTCTTTTGTAAGTGAGGCACCCAAGGCTATAGCCTGGGAGCCTTTTTGGGTAGCTGAGGCACCCAAGACTATAGCCTTGTGTGTCTTTGGGAGTTTGAGGCACCCAAGGCCATAGCTTTGTGTGTTTTTGGGATGTTTGAGGCACCAGGCTATAGCCTTGTGTCTTTTGGTAGTTTAGGCACCCAGGCTATAGCCTTGGTGTGTTTTTTTTGGATGTTTGAGGCACCCAAGGCTATAGCTTGGTGTCTTTTTTGAGATGTTTGAGGCACCCAAGAAGCCTTGTGTGTCTTTTTAGGTGTTTGAGGCACCCAAGCAGCAGTTTGGGATGCTTGAGGCACCTGCTGCCAGGCCTGTGTTTTTGGGATGTTTGAGTATAGCCTTGGCAGGTTTAGGCATAGTTTTGTGTGTTTTAGTGTTTTGAGGCCCAGTATAGAAGTTTAAGGTTTGAGGCACCAGGCTATAGCCTAGGGTGCCTCAACACCCTAAAAGACACTCATGTTCAAGCCTTGGGCCTCAAACACCTAAAGACACCCAAGGCTATGCCTCAAACACCCAAAAAGACAACATGTATAGCCTTGGGTGCCTAAACACCCCAAAGACAGGCCTCAAGAGTTAAGCCTTGGTGCCTCAAACACCCCGAAAGACACACTCCAAGGCTATGCCCCAAACACTCTTACAAAGACACCCAAGGTATAGCCTTGGTGCCCCAAACATCCCAAAAAGACACACATATAGCCTTGGGTGCCCCAAACACCCCAAAAGACATTCAAGGCTATAGCCTTGGGTTCTCAAACACCCCAAAAGACAACCAAGGCTATGCCCAAACATTCTAAAGGCACCTGGCCAAGCGTTTTATGCCTCAAACACCAAAAAAAGATATACATATTTATATATATATATTTTTTTTTTCTGGGGGTTTCATAAAAATACCTGATAGATTTTTTTTTTATTTAAAGCAAATAAAATGAAAAAAAATACAAAAATAAAAAAATAAAATAAATAAAGTGAAAAGAAAAATTGTTACAACATAATCTGATATGGTTTCTACGTAAAAGATGTTTTTAAAGTCTACAAAGACGTCTATCGTATCTAAGAAAGAGATGCCTACTCAGTACTGATAGTCCAGATACTGAACTTAGCCGAGAGGCAGAACAGATAAATGTCACTAACTTGACATAGAATATAATAATCAACACCAAACATGTGACCTAGGAAATAAACAAGTCATTGTACATATAAATACATGTGACAATGTAAGAATTTAGCAATTTTGAGTGCACAAAACATCACATGATTTTGTCAATCATTCATTTTCACCAGAATTTTATATACTAGAGAAATAGCACATTTGAAATACTTTTAAATAAAATCCTGAACTTAATTACATTTTTGATCCTTCTGTTCTACCTCTAAACATATTTATCAATAGTTTACTTGTGACCTAAGTCCAACAATTTATTATACATACTAAGTAAATAATCAAAGTTAATTAAAGAATTAAAATGCATCCATAACGAAACAAATTCAGATGCACTAAATAAAGTGGCACAAATTAAATGGCAAATGCAAATTGACTGTACAAGTGTAAGAAAACTTTGGTCTATGGGCACATGGGTAGAGACACAGCCACCTGAGAGGAGACACTATACTGACTTTAGCCAACAGTATTACACTATTTTTACTCGACAATCTCTGACATCATAAAATGTTCACCACCATTCTTTTTATTGATTAAGTAATTTACTAGTCACAACAAGCCGACTAGAATATTCAGTAAATGCCAATAATTGTGTTTCTTGCACACACACAGTTTCAGTCTTACAAGCTTCACCCTGTCATAGGGTTCGGTAACTAAAATCAAGCATAATACAGATTCCCCTTATTGGTCATTCAGTCTTATCAGATGTACTTATATATAATACATACACACACAGTATATACAGTACTGTATATAGTAAAAAGAAAAGTCATGTTACACCTCCCTAGTGTGATGTTCCTAAACCCATGAAGAACTTGGGTAAAGTGGCAGCAAAGTTTCGAGGTTCGAATCTGAACAGGGAACTTTACCCAAATTCTTTGTCATGGGTTTCAGAACATAAGGCATGTTAAGGTAAGTATAATGCAATTATTATAATTTTCTAACTATACATACACACACATTTGTATAGTACATATATACATGTATGTATATACTGTGCATACACACATACATATGCATATACAGTATATTTATAAAATGTCTCCCCTAAGTCGGCTGTATCATCTACCACAGAATATGGTGGGACATGGATTGTCAAATTGGCTGGTGTGTGGTCTGGCCACATAAGGGACTCAGATGTGAAGGTTGTCTATACAGACATTATGTGCTACAATACTTATGTTGTTAATGAAGTTAGTTCTCACAGCTGTGTAGTGACAACATTCATTAGGTCGATATATAAAAATGACGCTAAAATTAGATATTTTGTGTGAATCTTTCGGTATCACTTTATAGCATCAATATGCTTTCAATATCAAATTTTTGTTTTGTAATCAAAAGAACAACTTTTTTCCTATGAGTTTATATAAAAAATATGCCACAAATGACTTAACCCACAATTAATAATAAGAACTTTGTTTTGATCTCCTCTGCTGGATGGCACCACCTAGGCAGGAGGGTTCAATATCAGTCACGTTGGCTGCGACAGTGACCGGCCTTGTGCATACCATAGTAAATAACAACCCACCAACCTTGCCTAGCCCTGAGCAAAAACCTGGGTCTCATGATTACAAATGCAGAGCATTATCACTGTACAGTACAGTAGGGAGTGAACATACATAAGTATCCCTGTTGTACTAAGGGTACTGAATATACATTAACAGTTCTTATTTATGTAGCTATTCAAGAACTTTAATAATATCCTCATGACTAGACAACATATTTCATATGATTTACTGTCCTCCTCTTGTCATTAAAGTACATGTTATAATTCATTATGTCCAACTATGGACATTTCAAGGTTCCTATACTGTGCCTAGCCTACAGATATAGATACAGTACTGGGTATTTCACAATAACTACTCAGTGGGCATAATATGATTACCATACATCAAGACACTCACAGTGATTCTAACTATTCATTTAAACATAGTCATTTTACAAGAGCTAGATGTGCATCACACAAGTCCCCTAAATGGCTTGTACAGATCCACCAGCATCCAGCTTAGAGGAGGCTTCTGGAGTTACATTAAATAATCATCCTTTTATATCGGCATAACAAGAACTGGCAACCCTGCCATAACAGAATATAGTCTCTGGCCATGCAATTACATTACCTATTTACTTACCTCAAAAAAAAATTGTTGTTAAAAAAAGATGAAGAACAACAATGATCCATCCATCATACTTTACAAAAACTTAAACATTCAAGACATTTATTAAGTACCAAACTTATTATCCTGATTATTATAATATATTGTACACCTTTATGGAGCATATGTAATGCAAAGCAACAATGATACTCACAGTTTGCAAGTACCCAGCAACTTGATTAGTAAGTACTGTACTCAGTAATTCAACTTGCAATATTATAGTGAAATATCTGGCAACAACAGAATTTGCATGATCATATGCACTCAACAAAACTTAAAAGTGAAATCCAAGGATATTTTTAGGCAAAACATAATATTGGGCAGACTCATGGAACTGTAAACATTAGGAATTCACTAATCTCTCACTTTGGGAAAACAAGATTTAATATTAATATTTTTCCATAACTTGAGTTTTTTCCATAAAATATATATTAAATACATCAGAAATTATCATGTCAAACTCTTTGGTTTACCTCAAGATGTTAACAAATAAACTTCCTTCACTAACTTGGTTTTACAGCATCATCTTCTTATAAAGACATGAGAGAATTATAAGATATAAAAAATATATATGAACTGGCATTTTTCTCTATACGATACATAACCTTGATCAATCCTCGTGTAAAAACACAAGCTGAATCACAATCACCTTGTAAGTACAGTAGATAATGTTAATACAGATTTCCATCTACAGTATTTGTGTTATCAATTGCCCCATATAGAAAAAAGTGAGAAATTGACTTGTATTCTGGATATTGTGTAAATGGAAAAATATGGTTTCATTAATTGTTGACGCACATCACATCTCAGACGTTTGTCAGTATGTACACCAAATAATTAGTCCCCGTTTCTCCAAGATGCGAACTATCTGAGACTTGTCAATATTGGGTACAAACGAGGCCAGTTACTATGACTCCCAGAAAAACACTTACACAATATACACATAATTTAATTTGGTAAACCTTCGACTTAAAAAGCTGACGAGTAAGCATTCTTGTGCAGGACAATGCATGTTCAGAAATCTTTATTTTTTTACTGAAGATAAGTTTTATAATTCAATTCATTTTTGTGAATTAAGATGCAGACGAAAATCTGCTAATGTCAACAGAGACAAAGATATGGAGAAACAAAAACATGAGTACTAAAGCTCACATGTGAGTATAGATGAAGACACACACAAGTATATACATTAATACTATCAGATTAGGTCTACAGTAGTTTTACTTAGATGAAATAAAATAATAAAGGTACATGCCTTGTACACACTCTCACTGAAGTGGTATGTTCATATCATGTGTAGCATATGAACACTTCTTTACTGATTATTTGTACTTATACCTGTTAAATCTATAAACAAAATTTCACATGATTTGCTTCAATAAAAAATGGTTGAAAATATCCAAAGAAATAGATACGTGACTTAAAAAATAATTGATTGGAAATTTCAGAAGTATAAACTGCTTAGAAGAATGAATTGCTCAAGAAAAGTACAAGCACTGCATTGTATCCATGATGATGACTGAGGATACAGTTCAAGGGAAGTGCTGTAAATATTTCCATTAAAGGAAGTCTCAAATACTGAGCAATTGTCAGAAAAATATGGCTGATATTGTTCTCAAGCAATCATGAACCTAAATAATTTTGCAAAGTAAGAGATTTTAAAGGTAAACAATTAGACCTAATGGAAATGGCATATCTGTTGACAGCCAAAATGAGCTGAAGTTAATTTGGCTAGCAACACACTGAACAATCCCCAGAATAAGCCCAAAACCAAAGTTTACACTAAAAGACAGAAAATGGATGTCATCATGTTGCTTTGGGGGATAAATTAGTGAAACATTTATACTGGATGTGACTTTACAATATGTTAGATGCATCCTTACTATTCTTGATTTGTTACTCTAGTAAAGTAGACACAATCATCTGAGAGCAGTATTAATGAATAATACAAAAATATAAATATGGACTGGAACAAGATAAATAAATCTAATGATACAGAACAGAAAAAATAAAAATGGACATTCAAAGATACAAGAATATAAAACAGAAGTGGATGCAAAACATACTTGTATCATTACTGACACAACAGAAGAAATAAAGGTGATCCCTTGAGCAAAGTCATTTATGCTCACTGACAATCCATATTAAAATGAATACTGTATTGAAATTATTTTGTCACTTAAGTACAATTATTTGATGCATCATGACCTAAGAAACTGGAATTTTAGAGGTCATATCAGGGGTTCAATGTTGGCACAACACTAGAATAGAATATGTGTGTGTGTAAAAATAACACACACACCACCCCTTGCACATACACAGTGACACTGTGTAACACAACTCCATTTAAATAGGGATATACAACTTAAGCTAAACAACAGCTGCTGTCAATAATTGGAGTGAATGAGTTGATGACATATATAGAGAACTTACTGTAAATATAAACCTTTTTTCATTTTAATTACCTTTACAAACAGGTTCCAAAATTAGTATTGTGTAAACTTTGGATCCCTGACATGACCCCTTCAGAGAAATAAGAGCTTGAGTGATGAAATAAGAATATCAAGAATGACAACTTGACACAAGACAATTATTGAGTACAAGACATTTGTATGTGACAAATACAGTATACTGTACATGACACCAGCTTCTGAGCCAGAAATATTATTATATATGCTGCATAACTGATTATGAAAATATTTGGTTTGGATTTGAAAAGTTGTTGGGAGTGACTGAATGATAAAATTATAAAAGAAGGCACTGCTGAAACAGAGAGGTGCATGGACGGAAGCAATGTGAGGGTGTATATAAGGCAACACATTCATAGTGAAACTTGGCTAATACTGTATCTAACAAAGGATACATACTAGATGGACATTTGCAAAACAAAGTTATGCAGCACATGTAAGTACACAGGGAAGGTGGGTGTATAGCCAACAATAAGTACTAAACGATCATTATAGTCCCAGATAAAGATACAATTGGGCAAGCATTTGGTAGACCAAAATATGTATGATTACAGAGCCTGAATAAGTGAAAGAATGCCACTGGCCTGTCTCAGTCCTGAGTATTGTGACAAAAACAAATGATGATCTGAGCATACAAGCCTGATGCCTTTGTCCTAAACAAACAAAAGTAAGATATATATACATACAGGGGGGAGGTTACACTGTTGTCCATACACAGATTATTAGTACAGTAAAATTCAACTAAACACTGCTTTAAAATTTTTTTTGTTTACTTTATAAGCACCATACCCTAATATCTCTCAGTATTGAGAAAACACTGCACCCATCCTTGGTCACAAGTTGCTTTTTATTTATCTTTAGAAGAGCATGATGTACTAATCATAAACAGATAGATGGGTTATGCTAATTTAACCCCTCCCCCAAACAGTCTATTTGATGAGCAAAATAAAAAAGGCAGGCAAGTCATGAACCCCTTCAACTCACCTACTTCAAACTCTCTTTGGGCATTCTACTTAAAGAACACCCTGGAACACATAATTATGGGGTAAAAGCTTTGAGCAATGATGCTGATAATTATCATTTGAATTTAGTGTCTACCAAACACTGTACCTGTCCGTACCTACTGTGACATAGTAGGGGATTACAGTATATATACAGAACAGATAAACATCCAAACTTCATATCAACTGCAAAGAAAGTTAAGAGAGAAAATATATGAAAAGAAAGAAAAAAGACAACCAACGAAAAGTCAAACGTAATATTACTTTAAAAGATTTACATTTTCATTATTGTGAACTGTGTTAATTAGTTCAAGATTAATGAAAACTGTCACTGAAATAAAAGGTGATGTTAGCAGACTTCCTCCACTAGAATTGAAAGTGCATAGTCCTTATCACATATACTGTATTAGCTCTAATGCCTTCAATTATTTCCAACTCCCCGTCGGAAACTTTATAAAAAATTCTCAATCCGTCAATATAAAAACAAATATAAAAGGTACGACACGACGCTCACCCATCGATAAACAATTTCGCATTAGCATTAGACCGTGTACTTCACCCTGTGGTCTTGCAAACGTCGAAACACCACAATAATCAGAGAAGCTACATCTGTATTACATAAAAAAACAAGGTTCACATTAAAATCATTAGTTGTAAAAGAGGAGACATAACATATGACACTACATTAACACACTATGATTAGTTAACCTCCACTAAGAAACTTTGCCTCTAAGCTGGTATAGTCTATTACTATTGCTGACTGATTGAGGTAGCTGGATTTAACAACATGGCATGGAATCATTTGGTCAATGGTTGAGCAATGTGGGTTCACAAAGCCTCTGAGGAAGGGGTCGGGCAGGCCAGTAATAACAGAAAAACTCATTAAGGATCAAGAAACAAGACAAGCCAGTCAAATATTAAAACAGTGTGTACAGTACAGCTTCACACTTTGTTTCACTGAGTACAGTTTCACACTATGAGAACTTGGTTAAAACTCTTCTAAAGTGAGCAATAATACACTGTTTACTTGGCATTGTCCAGCCTCACACATACAACTGTCCTTACCGACTCCTTCACATATGGCTGGCTGGTCATTGTTACATCAACACTTAAAGAAAACACAAGAAAATGACCAAAGTGATATAAAGGGATATTTTTTTAAGAGGATACATTTTTTTAAATTTATCTATTCAAAAATAAATACTGTAACAAAGTTATTATGAGAAGAGTTTTGTAAAAACCAAGAACAAACTCCTTAAACAAAAATAAATATGATTCAATGATCCGTCGTCCCTTACACGAAAAACTCAAACTTTATCATTCAGTCAAAGTATCACTGTATCAACACCAAGTCTTTATTACACTTTCATAACTAATGGAGGCACAACATGTCAGAATCCACGGCATTATGGTACTCGGCACAACAAACTTAAAGTTTGGCGTTACTTAATTACGGTACATCACTACACTGACTATTTTCCAATTTACAAGGTAATTGGTCCCACATTTTCAGTTTGTGTTAAAGACAGATTAAGTGATCCCCAATTATCTCTCAGTTGTTCAGAATATTGGGGGAGCATAAACAATCTATATGCCATTATGTATTGTATTAGTATTCCTGTTTTAGATCAGTGATTTAAGGAAAACTTATCATTTTTGTTATTGGTAAACAACACCATGAATTTGGTGATCAAAATGCTTAAGTTACTTGCCGTAGAACTTCAATTAAACAAAAATATTACCATACAATACTTCAATATAATTATTTTATTCTTTAAATTACTTTAAAAATCAATGTGAAAGGTATTACAGGTAAATTCATTATATTAAATTATACACCGTGTAACAGTGGTTAATGATATGGTAATTCCCAGTAAAACCTTGTGGTGGTTTCTTGTAGAAAGAACCTTATTGATACTGTGAGTGGTAATAAAATGGAGTTTAACTGTAAGGGAAATAGAGATGGAAAGGCTGAGAGCACATCTTTCTGCAGGACTTTTCTACTGAACTGACTGCTGGCAAAGTTGACCATTTAATTGACAACTGGGCCAATCAAATTGTTCCTGGAACAAAATCTTGTTTAATGTTATAAAAACATTATTAACTACATGTTAGTTACTATTTAAACATACAGGTATCTGTATTCATTTTAACATTGAAAGTCATTGTAATTGTCCCATTTGTTACAGGATTTAGAGCCTGTAAGCCATGATGGCTGCCCTGATCTTGTCTCTTCCCATTCTCCTCCAGCCTCTTGCCCAAACATTGAGGGAAAACCCTGCTTCAGTACACAAATGAATATACAATGTAAGAAATTTTACACATAATGTAGCAGTTCCGAGTCCAAGTCAAATAGCTGTCTTACTAGAAGTAATTCCATATCGTCTAATGGTAAAATGCTTTCCAGTTATGGTGCAGATACAAACATATGTACAATTTACATAAAAAAGGTGCAATAACCAGCCAGCACTGTGATATACTTAGGCTAAAAAGAGCTTGTCTGTTACCATTCAAATTTTAAGTGTCTACAAATTAATTTCAGGGCAACGTCCATGGGATGTTGCATACAAAACATCACCCTGAACACTTAAACATACCCAACTCTTTTGTTATCAAATCTAGTTAAAAATTTTGATGTTATTGGTTTTTAACTTTATAATCTAATATTTCTGTAATTCATTGGTTCAAATTCATATACTTTCAGAGTAACAGTTAAGATACACAGTACTTGCAATATAAGTGCCCACAAAAACCTGGATGTGTTTCATCAGGTGACACTGACAGTCAGTCAACCCTACGTTAATACATGCCAGCAAAACCCAATGGCAGGTGCATGACGTACAAAAAAATCTGTCAGGACACCAGACTAAAACCGATTCCTCTGCGTCACAATGATACTGAAATCTGAACTTGTGTACCATACAGGAATAATAGCTTATTAAGGGTGTAATAATTATCTAAGTTCTATAAAACAGAAGTCATCATGTGGAAACTAAAATCATGTGACAAAGTACCACATTGCTACATGTTCCACAGTGGACCTATAAGAAAGTGAGGTTTATATCCAAGGATACCACACAAACTTGGCAGTGTCTTCTGATAGTGCAGTAGGTCAGATCTTGTTACTAAACATTAATGAGTAGTGGGTAGTTTTTTTGTCACATTAACACATACATGACTACAGCAATACCAACCATTTGGGTTCCAGTCTATCTTTAAACTTTGAGTGAACAAGACCCAGTAGCACTAACATTCACCCATTTCTTCTTCATCTTGGCTTGACTATCACACAAAGAGGGTCAATGCCATTTACCATTTGTAACTTCCTTACATTTATAAATCAAATATCTAAATCCACACACACATGCTTGTATTTTCGAGCAGCATTTGTATACCCTGTATTTCCTTTAAAATAAAAACAGCACAAGATTGTAATGCTGTATTTTTCATTGAAAAACAATAACAGTATTTTAAATGTTACATATATTAGAGACAATGAATGGTAACAGACACCTCTTAGTGGCAATTAATGTACAACTGCCTCACTCTTTGGATGTGTGTGATATGATGGTGGGATATTGGCCAGGGCTTCTGATGTAAGCCCATTGTATTGGCAATACTGAATGCTATTGCATATTTGATTACCTACCTAGAAAAAAAAAATCACAAGAAAAAGTTTACCACAACTAGTTCATTATTCTCTAGTAAAACAGTACTCTTCACTGGTCTCAAGCAAATAGTGAGAGTGCAGAATATCAGGTTTGTATGAGCATCACTGCCATACCTGGTGAGCATCATGTCTAATAGTTGGGCACTTTCTCATGGGAAGGCATCAGCCATATAACATGCATAACAAGAGCTCAAGTATAACCTGAGTCTTGATTTATTTTGAACTTCTATGACACTTTTTTATACGTATATCTATTACAAAGAATGGGCCTTGAGCACCCAAGTTAAGATTACATTAAGCATAAAAATAAGCTCAAACTCTACTAATACAAGCTACTGTTACAGCTATGCCCGACGGGGCAAAAGAATATTTACGTTTACAGAAAGAATGTCTAAGAGGCTTAAGATAAAACATGGGATGATGGATGTTGATTGGAAAAATGCAATGCCTAACACGTTACTGTCAGCCAGTTGCTGATGGCTACTGGTGATTCAGCATATTATTATGAATAAAGTACAGTACTGTAATTAGGCATTATATAACCAACCGTAACTGATGAGAACTATTGTGGGTAAAATGGTGTGGAGGCCTGCCATTCCTAGGAATAATAATAATATAATAATAAAACAATAATGATGATAATAATAAATGTTACTTATAATAATAAAGAAAATGTAGCCTCACACTGTTAACTACTGACAAACCTCCACCTATCTATGACTGGTTAGGTAAAAGCACAACAAAACTCCTGATATGGGTCCACTGGAATGAGTTACTATGGAGATTTTTGAGGTATAGTGGTTTGACAGGCACTTGGTGGGTGGGGCTCAGGGTGTGCAAGACTAGGAGGAACTGTAAACTGTTGCTGCTGCTCACGCTGCAGATGCATAGGTACATATATATTGACATATAGGGAACGTATCAATAGAAATGTGCATCAGCAACATATGGAATGTATAAAAACCATGACTATTATTAGTTTGTCACTAGGGGGGAAGCAATAACAGTTGGCAGTGCTGGTCATCACAGAATCTACACTTAGCATGTAGTAAAGCAGACCCTATTCAATGATATACAACATAGATACAGTACTACCCTTCTATTTGTAACATGATAGTCATTAACCTCAGGGAATCTAGTAGCACAGACAGACAAAATCTGCTTGAAAGAGTACATTTTGAATATAGATTCTCCACTTAACTGTAATAAGAGCACAAACAGAAGCAGCATGAGCAAGAGAATACACCATTAACTGTAGCTAGCCCACCCTGAGCAGGTCAGACCCTCGGTCACCTTCCAACACTCATCCATATTAGCTGCCTACAGTATCTTGTTTCCTATCAAAATAATAAAATTTTGTCACGTTTACCGTAAAACGTGAGCTCACGGTGAACCGAAATTTAAAGCTGGTTTTATGTAAACGTCTACTAGTCTATAAAAACTGTCTACACAAATAAAGAGGATGGATGCAAACCTTTCTTCTGAACAACTTGGGGATGAGTGTTGTAGGGCCAGTGAGGGACTGTTGGTTGGTGGCACAACTGAGGTAGTGTATGGTTCCTGTGTGGCAGTTAAATTACCTGTGGTACCTGAGTGAGGTTTAACTTGGTTCTACTAAGGTCACATTCCTCACAAAATCTTCCTTTAGCCTTTCTTATATTAAATGTGTTCACATACACAAGACTGTATATGGCAAACCTACAGCTCTGTATATATATATATATATATATATATATATATATATATATATATATATATATATATATATATATATATATATATATATATATATATATATATATATATATATATATATATATATATATACACAGTAGTTACACATAAGAAGCATTAAGGATTCTTCGACGCATCATACAAACATGGTACAATATGAATATAACAACACATTGTGCAGTATCTAAGGTCTCTTGGAGGCATATATGTAGTTTCAAACTGATTCCTGCAACTTCCAAATTGCAGGTGCTGGATCCCAGTATGGTCTGCTCACCCTGCTACCACAGGCTTGTAATGCACTCTCCGGAAAGAACTGTGTTACTATGGAAATGCTGGGAAAATACTGGTTAAGTGGCTGTGCACGTTTGGCAGTGACAGTTGTGATGAACCTTAATTCTAGAATGATTTGAAATGCAAGTTTGCCAGCGTGTGGCATGTTACCCTGAAGAGCTAGAAAAATTATCATACGATCACCTACTTACATAAGGTTCTGGGCAGTGGTGTTATCAATATAACCATATATTTAAATTACAATTAAAAAAGCTTATTCTTAAGAAATTTTCTCTCACCCTGTGAAGCTCAAGTCTTGCCCTGAATGACAGCTGCAAAATACAATATCATTACCATGGGAACAGGCTATCAATTTATGATCCATATTTAAGAACTTTTATCAAATGAATATTTTATCTGAAAATGACTAAATATTGTGAAAATATTGTTCCCATTAAAATCATTACAAACAAGTGAGAAAGCAGCTTTCTTTTTATCAAACTCAACCATTATTACTATAGCATCATACTTGTTGAAGAAGGATGAGATAATTTTAATTGTTGTGATTCAGGAGTTATTTTTTTTCTTGTCCAAACTGCTCATCTCTTCACACCACTCCTTCCCTGTTATCCTGGTTCTTCTTCTTCTTCATCATCATCACTTGAGTCACTCTTTTCCCTTTCTTCCTCTCCCACCAACAGACCAGAGACTCCTGCATGTGATGGACCAGGCTGTATGTCACCACTTGTTGTCACAACTGGCATACCTCCTCCAAATGACTTACTCTGGAGGTTTACTGAGATGCCAATCTTGTCCTCGGCGAGTTCCGAAAATTGAGCCTTGGAAATGAAGTCAGAGATGTGCATCAAGTCTTATATTAATACTCATTCAACATTAATACAACTATATAATTGGAATGAGGTATAAAGGTATCATTGGTCTTAACAGAAACAACTAATATTTACCTGCTTTCATAAACATACCTAGAGTACATTCCTAGTATTATTTATTATCTCTGAGTTATATGATGGCTCAAATTGGCTACTTGCACAGTTAAACAACTGATTAATATAAGATACTGTTTTGTTAACTCGGCACTATATGACCTAAATAATATGGAAATCATGGCAAAATTCCAATGTCGTTTTAAAAGGGTCTCAAGTTTGCCAGAGCAGAGAGGAGTTGCTTCAGTTCTCCAATAGGATTTCAGTATTATTTAAGGTACGAGGGCTTACCTGTGGTTTGCGGTCACTAGTAGTCATGTAGCAGACTCCCATCGTGCGGGTAGTGTGGAGCCAGTAAAGATCACTGATGCCTCCTTGTGGATCATGACGTAAGATAAGTGCTCCAGCCATTCTTGGATGGACTCCCTCTAAAAAGTCAGATTCTGCAGGGCAAATAAATGGTTAGTTAACTAATAGTGGGAGAGGCAACGTAAAAACTTATAAGTACAGTATTTAACTTCCGGAAAAATGTCATGTGATAGGCCAGGATACTAGGTTTATAATGTTTGTTTTTAATGATAGCAACATTCAACTGATTATAACATTTTGAATGTTATCTCAAACACAATTAACTCCTTGTTCTGAACACATTCACAAATATTAAGCAGGTAATAACCACAAGCCCTCACTAGGTAATAAAATACAGTATAATCAAATTTATAGTGGTGATATCTTCCTGAAATTATCAAAATGGCTTCAATAACAAGGAAAAACATCTTACCCAGGAAGTGGGTGGTGACGGCATGAGTGATGTTGCTCCCAAGCTCAGGTGAAATGGCGGCGCGTGCACACAGTCTGGCAAACATGGTGCGGATGAGGTGCTCCCCACAACCGGTCGTGCTAACTCCTACACTTACACCGCTACCTGGCACAAAGCAATCCACGTTAGCCATTAGCACACTCACGGAATAAAGCTTTAAAGAAATGTCATAAACTTGGGTGAAGCAACACAAAATATTTCAACACTTTAGTAATCATTAGTTATTCTATTCGATATTTTCCTCCAATCCAATGTTTTCTTTAAGTTCAAATGTAAATGACTTAAATAGAGTATAATGGCACAAATAATGACACATTTGCTTTACCACAATAAACTCTTAAAAAAAAATATACAGATATTAGTTAGTAAATAGAAATGCCTCCGTACAATTCTTATCTTTTCAGTGGTTGTGACGTCAAACTGATTAAGTATTTAACCGGGAAGTTACCTTAATCTGAGTTGAAGATGGAACGATAATGTGTACAATTTCTTTTCCCTTGCCTACTTATACTCATTTGGGGGGGTGGGGAAGGGGGTCCATTACCACATACAGAAGGTACTTTAGGTCTTAAATATATCAATGGAGTATACAAATTATACAAACATCACAACTGTTACTCTTCATACCTCATCCTTTAAAATCTTCAAAACGCTTTCCACCGAGTCAGACGTCCGCTCAAAACAGAAGACCCAAATTCACGCAGAATTACATCACCCCAATACAATAAATCACACTATTTTATCCTCTTTACTCGAGTATTTTAGGTTAGGAATAAATCTGTTGTCATCCTCAAGGTAATGTTTCGATTAAGTGGATAAAAAAAAACACTGACACATCAAAACATCATTAAACATCGTAATTTTCTCAACATTACCCCACAGTTCTGCCAAAACATCAGTGAGTGAGTGAGCGAGTGGTTTTAAAATAGCATGGCCCTCAAAACACAAACCCCCATCAACCACTACAGTATAATTAGCTATCAGTTGTCCTATACATTGAGAACACTATCGGGTGAGTGAAATAAGAGTACAGAAAACCCTCTCAATAACAGACTTCTCATTACTGGATATCCTCATTAACAGAATCCTCCCAATATCAGACAGGGCTTGTAAGAATTAGTCCAGTATTGGGAGGGATTACTGTATGCTATTATTTTTTTATATTTATCACCAGCATTGTATAGTTTAATAGTGGAGGTGTGGTAAATTCTCTATTTATGTCGTTTCTTATTACGCCGTATTACAAGAAGCATCCGACTCAAGGGTACATAATGGGAACGTATACATCTAGTCATTCATCAGATTACAGTAAACGATCAGATCCAAAAACAAAAAAGAAATGAATAAATAAATAAAATAAAACTACAAGGCCAAACGTACCATCGCAATTGTTCTCGGCCCAACAGCCACAGCCATACACTGCAGCTTGACCAACTCTCCCTGTATGCTTGAGCAGGAGGCCGCCACTTGACACAGCACTAGCAACATAACCGGAACCGTCAACACACACTGCACCGACAGTATCCAAAAGTCCACCCTGAAAAATTTACACAAATGATGAACCAAAGATAATTATTTCTCCACAACCCTTAACATCTACTATGTTTTTCTTCCTGTTCAAGCAAATGATTACTTCTCTAGTTATATATCCAAACCATCTAGTGTTAAAATAACCTGTATTATATCACACAAGACCCCCCCCCCCCAGTGTAAAGTAGCTGTGATATTACAAGCCAATGTTTAAGGTTCTTTCCTCATGTGGCAAATTTGGTGTTCAATTTCTCCGATACCTTTCCTCCCCGCTGCTTGAATCTTCTGCTTCACTAACCTGCATTTCCTCCTCTTCTTCGGGCAATGCATATCTCCGTCTCTTAGCCCCACCCTCTTCCAGTCTCTGTATGTTACGCATGCTTTCTTCGTGTATCCGCTGGGACCTCTCTGGAATGCAAAACATTAGGGTTGAGTTATTATGCTGCGAGTACTGTGGTAATCATGTACTGTGGTCTTACTTTGTGGTAGAGGAGGTGTTAGGTTTTCTGTGTCGCAAGAGAACAAAGCTGAGTACAGGTCTCCCTTCCCAGTCACATCATCCTGAATCATGGTTTATTACTCTGTGTGTGTGTGTGTGTGTGTGTGTGTGTGTGTGTGTGTGTGTGTTTGTATTTGTGTATGTACAGTATGTATCTATCTGTGTGTGTAAAATACTGAGCACAAATTCCCTATCATGGGCAGCCACAAGAACCGTAGTCCTCTACCTTCCCTCATTTCTTTAGCACAGATATATATTGTACAAGTCACTATGAAGTAGCCCACTCACCAGCAATCAGTTCGCCATCTTCACAAGTTTCCACATTATTTGAAGCTGCCCACACCTGAGCTCCACGACCTGCCAAGAAACTGTAAACAGAAAAAAAAAGTATCAATGAAAAATAAATAATAAATAGCAAGTATTGAATAACTGTCTTCATAATCCTTTGGGAAATATAAAATTACCTAAATATACACTAAACAAAAATACAGGAAACAGGTCTTCTTAAATACTGTACGTATATGAAATAGCATTACTGAATGGGTAAATATATATATAGTACTTACCTATATCTTAAAACCTCTCAGGATCTTAGTAATGATCAGTGAAGTGGACTCACCTGGGAGGAACAAGGCCACCTGGTAAAGGCTGTGACTGTGCATCAAGGATTTGTCTGGCCAGCAACACAGGGTTCCTCACCCCCGGTACAGCTCCCACTGCACCGTGACGTAGTGTGTGTCCATCCATTACACTTGCATCACACTCTACTCCACCTCATGTGAAAAAAAAAAAGAATAATTATCAGTCACCTGTTCAATTCCAGTCAATAGGAATCTTTCCATTGTTAATTATATTGTTCAATGTAACTATTATAAGCTACAGGCCATCAAAAATAATTAAGAAAAGATACAAAAGTGAGACAACGACTTATGTTAAAGATTTACCTTGACCAGTGAGGGAAGACCCAAACCCTGCATTGGTGCGAGGGGAGTCTTCCAACACCTGCGTCGCCGTGCACACTGCATCAAGAGCATTCCCACCCCCCCGAAGTATTTCCATGGCCTGTAAAACAACAAAACAACAATACTGTATTTTGCAACATTACCAATCACTGTAATTATGAGTCAGACTACAAAAAAAAGTAAAAGCAAACTATATAATGTACATCAACCATTATATATTATTATGAATCTTGTACAGTATATGGGAAGTAAAACTAATGATAACCCATTGGTCAGTTGATGGGACAGCACTGGACGAGCTAAACTCACACTACACTTGCCCAATGTAGCGAGTTCCTGTATCCCAGCAACAGTCCCTTGAAAGTCAGACAAAAAGTGCTCATACATCAGATAAATTAGCTAAGTTTATCCAATTTTAGTGTCCCTGGCAACCAATCAATTGCTATGAACTATAATGGTTGCTATGGACACCAAAATAGGCAGCATTTGAACAATAGGTCAGTTATGACTACCTGGGCTGTTCCTGTAGCAATAATGACACCCAGGTTTACAAAATATATACCAGTACATGTACCTGTAATGTATGAAAAATAAACAAAGAAAATGGAAGGAGGAAAATGGCTTACCTGAACACATGCTTCCTTCATTAATTTTTTGTATTCTCCTTTCAGGGATGAGGAGTGACTCCCAGCACCTGAAGCAGTGAAAATATATTAATAATGGAGAGAGAAAGGCTGCAGGGAGAGAGGCCTGTAAACCTAGTCACACATACAGTACACTTGATGAACATAGCAATTATCAACATCAGAGTTTTATAATAATAATAATAAAAGACAACTAACATAACCTACACAATAACTATACAAGACTAGTTATAATTGGTCATGTTACAACCACACCATTTGTCTTCACTAAAATAGAAATCTGACTGAACAAGACTATTTGGTCACACAAGAGATCCCTATACACAGATCAAGAATCTTCCACAGGATATAAATGATTTTTGTAACACATACGATGAGGTCCCACTGAATGAGTAACTTGTGTTCTTGAAATGAGTTTGTTAGGTGAATTCTTGATAAATGGAACCCGTTAAAAGTTGAGATGCACTTCGGCCAAAAGAATATTAACCCAATAACCTAACCTAACACTATTAAACTTGAATACTGATGTGATGGTGGATACTGTATACAGCCAGTTCTCACCAGCTGAAGACTTAACACTGCTTATGTTGGCCAAACATTGTTGGTACAGAAAACGAGTGTTTGAATATACTAAACCAGCTCTTGTTCCTTCACTTATAAAACATGATGAGCCAATAGACAACACCACTGCTTCCTGTCTTATGTATTTAAGGCATTTTTACATGACACATAATTTTGTTTAGGGAGTCTTCAATACAGTACTGTAGTAAAGTGTGCTGCTCCAGCTCCCCCTTACCAAAGCTCCCTATCCCATCCAAGAATTTTAAGACACTAAAATTTAATACATGCTAAGGCACACCAGCAACACCCTGCATCTGGATATTCCAAATAAAATATATCCATAACCAATGACGGCAAAACCCAATCCGACTGTACCATCCTAAAACTTCCTAGCTCAACCACCACACAAGGAGGGCAGGGTACATCACTGGACTCATAAACCCACGTGAAAAGGATTGGGGTCACCTAACCTGACACGACCTGTAACTAGTAACCCAGTAAATATACCCGAGTCATTCAACTACTATAAGAACAAAAGGATCCAGAATAAAGCAAAGCATGGAATAAAAGCCGACCCGCAGCTCCCATAATGAACTCTCCCTTTCATGACAAGGAAACAAAACATCTAGGCACACACCAACCCAAAGTACTGATTCAGGTAATTAACCAGGTAAGTAAAGGGGAACATTTATTTACTGATAAGAGCAAAATTTACCCAAATGACCAGGGACTGTAAGCCCAAAACAGTCATGCAACAATATATTTAAGCTCATAAGCAATGTAGTAATGAATTGCAAGTGCAACAAGTGGGGCACCTGTTACACCTCAATGAGAGCAATATTAATGAAAGGTAAATAAACCTTTGTTCTTCCCTCCAAGGTGCTCTGCCAGGAAGAGCCTTGGAGCTGCTCAAGTGAGGAAGTGTTTACAGTAAACAGCTACAAGAACCTCAATTATTTCTGTAGTACGGTAGTATTTTCTTGTACTGCCATCCAAGACTATTCCAGTAAATACACCATTACATAAAACTTGGACTGCACCCCCCCCCCCCAGCTGCTGGAACACCCTAACCTAACCCAACTTGAACTTTACCCACATGAGCCCAACCTAACCAAAATTAACAAAACTTAGCCCAAAGATTAACCATTGTAAGGCTACTTGGGTGGATTAGGTCAAGAGTAAGTTAGGTTAGATTAGCGTAGTTAATCTTTAATTGAAATAAGCTAGAGGGAAGAGGGTAAACCTTCAGGTGATCCACTTAAAATTACTAAAACTAACCCATTCTGACCTAACTTTGCCGACACTTCACCAAATCCAACCCTAACTAAACAAACTTGAAGAAACTCGACCTTACCCAAAAAAAAAAAAAAAATAAAATAATAATAATAATAATAATTCAAGTTAACCGTACCTACACTTTTAACTAATCCAACCAAACAATACTTAAACTAACCCAACCAAATGAAACCTACCTAACTTAACCTCAAGGTACATAAGAGAGAGAGAGAGAAAAGAAATAGAGAGAGAGAGAGAGATATAGGAAAGAGAAAAGAAATAGTTACAATAAATCATACCTGAAAAAAATAAAAAAAATAATTATCAAGCAGAAAGAAATAGGTAACATAGGTCACATTTTCTCCCTTTCTTTCAAACATTACATAATAATTGGTCGAGATAAATTTCTACTGATGTGCCCTTACCACCAGTAATATTCTATGTTAATAAAAGTTATAAATAATTTACAAAATCTCAAGATGGGACATTGAAAACAAAGAGCTTTATTGAAAGAGCGAAAAAATAAGTTTAAAATATCAGATGAAATTAATAGGGACTGATAATTTTGCAAGTAGTGTCAAGGAAACGGAAAAAACAAGATTTATTTTTTATTTTTCGACGATTGTAAATTTTTGGGGGCGTGATGAAAATAAAACCTGACCCCTCCCCAAGTATACTGTACCCATGACAATACAATATTATTCAATTAAACAGTATAATACACTCAGGAGCCAATACATGCCCAGTACTTGTCCACAGTGTGTAAGAGATGTGATTGATAAAAATATGAAAAAATAAAAAAAAGTAAAAAAAGTAAAAGTATGAATAATTTATTAAGTTAACCTAGTTCCTCTTAACCTCCTTTGGGAAAGTGTTCAGTTTAGTAGTCATTTTATTTCTTGATGAGATCTTCGCTGATAGGGTTTTTAGGATCACGTGAAGATTAGGCGCCCCAGGTTAGTCCACACGATGAAACGTCCTATTGCTACCTGAGGGGTTAGGTTTGGTTAGGTTAGCATTAGGGTGTTTAATTATCAGGTGAGATAAGGAAGGGTACCCAATCTACATGTGATCTTTATATTAATGCACAAAATACAAACGAACCAACGTCTCCAACCAATGCTCGAAGGGAAGTGTTAGTTAGGATGTGTGTGGTTAAGTTAGGTTGGCTCTTGTGGTCTGCTTAATCTATGAATGGTTTTCAAAGTAAGTTTCCTCTCCTCTCCAAAAAGACTAATATTATAGTACTTTTTAAAACGACCGTAAAAATCTCAAAGAAAATATCTTCAGAATAAAATAGCAGATTTAGCCTCAGCAATTACCACCTTTGTGCTTTCATCAAACGAACATGATCACAAAAACATCTCTAGCACAAATGAACCACTGATCACTACCTAACTCAAGTGATTTGTTCTAACTAAAATCAAGACAACTCAAGAGAGGGCTTATTAATTCACCAAAATGTCAATGATGTAAAGGACATTGACCTACTGGCTATATCATGTGATTCAGTTATTTTTTAGTCACAATGCCAGACTCATTTATTACAACATTCTGGTAATAAACTTTATATACATGGCATCCAAATAGTAAAAATTTAACAAAAAGTATAAAAAATCATTGATGATATACACTACGACCGATCAAATCTAATCTAACCTAACCCTACCGAACTTAAGCTTTTTCTGAACAATCCTACGCTGATGTTGATTCTTGTGGAGTGTTTTATGAATATGTGTCACACTTATTTCTCTCCATTATACACCGCTTATTTATATTCTATGTACCGAACACATCATAACAAACATTTTAGCGAACTTCCAATGGTAAAATATCCATAAATAATAACAGTTTCTTTCTTCATTAACTTTACCCCCCAATGTAAAGATCACAAAAGTATGTCATGAATTAAGTTTCACTCCTTAGTAATAAAGTTTCATTATATGAGGTCAAAGTTCACAGTTCATTAGTTCAATAGTAGAGGCTTCTCACCTGACCTCACATAACATTTAGGTCAATTATTAGAGAAATATATAGACATGGAGTAGTTGATATGAGTCGATAACAAAGTAGAATCGATTACTACAGCACTTTGTTAATAATTTTGATAAATAAACACAATCAAAACTCAAAATACACACAAAGTTGGGTTAGAAATACAGTAATAATAAAATCTCTAGGCCTACCCCTTCACTAATTAGCTTATGTTAGCACAATACACACATACCTGGAATAAATACTAAACATGGAAGAAATATAACAGTAAAACAGGATAAAATTCTATATAAACAAATTAATAATAAGTTGTGTTGGGGTCACGGGAGAGACTAGGAGGTATAGTTGTGGGGTGAGGGAAGGGCCATGCAGCCAGAGAAGAGCAGGAGGAAAGTCACCCGCCAAATCCC
The DNA here is from genome assembly GCF_018991925.1 of Homarus americanus. Taxonomy (NCBI): domain Eukaryota; kingdom Metazoa; phylum Arthropoda; class Malacostraca; order Decapoda; family Nephropidae; genus Homarus; species Homarus americanus. Next base: position 4,198,490 of record NW_024733231.1, read on the forward strand.
GCTGATGTAGTTTATACCTTCCACACACACCTGACACACACTCTGGGGGTCATAACTCACCTACATGCACCGCCACCACCCCAGACATGACTGGTCAACTACGCCGCAAGCTGTGACATGAGGTAGATGAAGATTGGAAGGGAAAAGACGAGAAGGACGCAAAGCGATTTTTGTTTACATCGCGCTTCGTAAACAGAAGACGAGCGGGAGCGTGGTTTCTTAAAACATTTTTTTGGTCTCTTTTATCAAATGCACTTGTATACACTTATCACGACAAAATAAACTGTAACAAAGATTATTTTCGAAGTTTTTCACACTTTTCCGGTTTCGTTTCTCTTATAGGGTGTATCGAGTGGGGCGAGTGTGGGGAGAGAAGCGGCCTACACAGGAGTACCCGGCCTAGGACTGCGTGCATTGATCCCAAACTTACCAACATCAACGTTGCACTCATTTCTTCATAATTTACCCCCACTTTGTTATTTTTCACCACTTGAGTGCATTCACAATATTTGAATGTATACAATGCTGTATAACTGATTTGTTTATAGATAAAAATAATATTACAAGTTATGGACTCTTAAAATGTCTTGCAACAATCTACTGGACGCATGCCATTAATTCCACAGCGATTTATATCAACTTTGAACTCGTTTGCGGTTGAATCAAAGCATGACATTCAGTTTTCACTGTCAAGATTAATATTAGTCATATCTCCACTAAGTTTTGGTGTTAAGTTTACTTATGTATTAATGTAAGATCATGCCGCATGGTGTGAAGTTTCAGTTCATTATTCTTCGGAGAAATTGTAAATTTACACGTTTCGTTTAGGATAGGTGAATAAGTGCTTCTCTGTACTAGTGCTCACATTCTTATCTCATAACTCATAAATATACGCAAGTGTGGGAGGGGCAGTGGAGAGCGTTGGCCCCAACTGAAAATCCTGTATCGATTTCTTGATACCTTTTTCCCAGAATGTTTAAAAATTCCATGGAACAGCAGCTTAAATGAAAATATATCATACGCATACTTTTACTTCAATAGATAATCCACAAATATTCCCATGTCCTAGAAATATACTTTTTGTTCAAATTCAAATGATACAACTAACCGAAATGTTTGAGTAGTGTGAATCATTTCCTGTGAGTGGTAGTTCGCGGGATAACATTCACGTGGTGAGTAATCCGTTTGGGTAACGTTTCTAGCCAGCGCGGCGGCGTGCAGTAATACTTTTGATTCATGGCCGCCTCCAGCCTTGCTACCACACTCAAATTCATCCCAGCGGCCACACAAGCTTCTTTCATTGCTGAATTGATGTTAAAACATATTAGGACTTTTATTTTAGCATGTAATTAATATAGAAACGAAGTCGTAATATTCCCCTGCGTTATATAAACGAAAAATATTCAATGTAATTGGCTTGGATGTTTATGATTCATTACCCTAAATCGCAATTACAGGGTGAATGCCGGAAATTTCATCCGGTATGATTCATCTTTTACGTGAACGGAGTGTTACACAGTATAACACTATAACCTGTGAGTGTAACAGAATATTCCTATTATCTTCTGGATCACATAACGAAGACAATGGGCTAGATTTCGTTTACCTTGTTTACTTAAAGGCCACCCCAACTAGAGGTGTGGCCATGGCGGGGAAGGAGGCCAGTGGCCTGTGTAGGATCCCCCCCATTGTTCTTGAGTCTTGTCAAGAACTATTTTGAAGCCAAATATTGTTCTCGCTTCCGCGGCTTGTGCTGATAAGTTGTTTTTTAACAACGAGTGAAGAAGTCATATAACTGTACCGTCGCCCACAGGATGACAGCTCTGGGAGTCTACAAATTACAGAAATTCTGAAACATTCTTGAGGTGTTACGTAACGGGGGACACACCGAGCAACGTCACACAACACTCGGCGCAAATTCGACGGCCTAACAGTCAACATATTTTCGATTGAACCAGATAACACCAGATTCACCAGCGTGTTTCTTGAGTTAAAGAAGGAATCCACACTATCCACCTGAATTCTCTGACTCCAACAAGTTCATAAATCAACTCTCTACCGACAAAATCAACGGTGCGCTACCAATCACAGGATGAACATGGAGTGAAAAATAAACTAAAACCACAAAAACAAATACTCAGGTGTTAGGGCGACATTATTATACAGTGTTATCAGAAAAATCTAAACACACTATCCTACAATCTTCTTTTCCTGAGACACCCTGTATGCACCTCAACACATTATAATTTTATCCCAAACATAATAATAAACTTTTTCCTTTACACAGACCCACACAAAGTTCCCCTTCAAAACAAAACAATGTGCCAACTTGTTCCCTGTGGATATAACTTGTCATGTCCATCTGTCATCTTCAAGACTTACTTCACCCCCTCTTGTCTGGCTGTATGTGTGAGGGCGTCTCCTCTCACCCACCCCTCCACCACCCACTCAATTTTTCACAGTACACACAAGTCCCTTCAGCACACAATCCTCCTCCAATATCTCCGCCCGGGCCTTCTTCAGGGGACCATGGACTCTCTCTCTCTCTCTTTATGTCTCGTTCAATAGGTAATTTGTTCCCCTCTCTCTCCCTCACTCACCTGACTTGACCTGACCACAAAGCCAAGTATTGTAATTATATTTGCTTTGGTTATGTTAGATAAGGAGAGGTTAGGCTAGGTTTGACTAGAATAGGTTGGGTTAGATTAGACTAGTTTAGGTTAGATTAATTAGTTTAGGTTAGATTAATTAGTTTAGGTTAGATTAGACTAGATTAGGTTAGGTTAAACTAGTTTAGGGGAGGTTAAGTTGGACTAGATCAGCTTAGATTAAGTTGGGTTAGATTTGTGTATCTAATTAAGGTAGAGTCTCAGCGTTACCTTAAATAATGCTAACGAAACATATCTAATTAAGGTAGAGTCTCAGCGTTACCTTAAATAATGCTCACGAAACATATCTAATTAAGGTAGAGTCTCAGTGTTACCTTAAATAATGCTAACGAAACATATCTAATTAAGGTAGAGTCTCAGCGTTACCTTAAATAATGCTAACGAAACATATCTAATTAAGGTAGAGTCTCAGTGTTACCTTAAATAATGCTAACGAAACATATCTAATTAAGGTAGAGTCTCAGTGTTACCTTAAATAATGCTCACGAAACATATCTAATTAAGGTAGAGTCTCAACGTTACCTTAAATAATGCTAACGAAACATATCTAATTAAGGTAGAGTCTCAGCGTTACCTTAAATAATGCTAACGAAACATATCTAATTAAGGTAGAGTCTCAACGTTACCTTAAATAATGCTAACGAAACATATCTAATTAAGGTAGAGTCTCAGCGTTACCTTAAATAATGCTCACGAAACATATCTAATTCAGGTAGAGTCTCAGTGTAATTCTGATTCCACTATAGACCTTATTTTACTTTAAGTCCACCAGTAAGATCAATTCTCTTAAACCCTTACGAGAAAAAAATTACCTTACGAACCTTGAGGGAAACTAAGCTTGCCATTACCACAAGGGAATAGGAAAATACTCACGATGGAATAAGGTTACGCACAATAAAACACACCTTATAATTAATACTACAATATACAGTATTTACTCTCAAATACAGTACAGGTATACATCTCATACACCTGGCCACGATACACCTGTTGAGGGAGGGGGGGGGGTGGAAGGTGTGTTTTTGTTTGTATATGGGTCTGAGTAACCAATCACAATCAGGGTTTTCTTATCTGTATGTATATGATTCACCAATCAGGCGTCTTTTGCCTATAACTCATTCACCAATCACAGACAGTATTACAATATCTATATATAACTCATTCACCAATCACAGACAGTCTTACAATTTCTATATAACATATTCACCAATCAGAAGCCATGTTTCTCACTATATAAACACCAGATACATCCAGCCTAATATTAACCTAACTTAACCCAACTCCTACTACTATGGCTACTACTACTACTACCACAACTTCTAGTACAAGTATAGATACCATTACTACTTCTACAACTAATACAACAACAACAATTACTATAAACCAGATGTACTGAGTGTGACATCAACATCTATTTCTTCTCATGTTAGAGGAGGTAGATCGTCTCCAAGGGCGTATGTCGAACCCTGGGCGTGACGGGAGTGTGGGCGTGCGGGCGTGAGACAAGGTGAGAGTCCCGCCCAGAAATCCAGAAGATGTTGCCAGTCAACGTCCCGAGTCTGTCATCGAGAGAGAGAAAGATTGAACTCAGCTTTTAAATAAAGGTTAATATTTTGGTACTTGTGGTTAAGTCAATTTGAAGATCATATGAAGATTAGCAACCCCCACACACCTAACCCAGCTTATTTTTAACCTAATTTAATCTAGGCGAACTTAACCTAACTTAACTTAATCTAGCCTAATCAAACCTGAGCTAATATAATCTAACCTAACATAAATTAATCTAGCTTAATCTAACACTCTCATGTAGCTTAACCTAACTTAACGCTCTAATCCAACTTAACCTAATTAAGGTAAGATAAGATGAGGTGAGGTGAGGTGAGGTGAGGTGAGGTGAGGTAATTTTTGAGCATTCGGGCTTGGCTGGGTAGAATTGAGGGGTAGATTAGTGGATGTGGGGAGGGGGGGCATGCATTACTTGAGGGGGGGGAGGGGCAGCTGCTGGCATAATATGGGGTGGGTTAGGGTTGGGGTGGTTAAGGAGGGACAGGGGTGGGAAGAAGTCATGCATTAGGTGGAGAGGGGTAGAGAAGTGAGGGGCAGCTGTGCATAATATAGGGGGTTGATTGAGGGGTTCCTGGGGGGGGGGAGTCATGCATTACGTTGGGTGTGCAGGAAGGAAGGGGAGGTAGCGCATAATGTAGAGGGGGTCTGAGGTGGGGGGGTGAAGGGGGGTTGCATCTGGGCGGTCATACTTCAGTGGAGGTTCATGCAGTGACCACACACACACACACACACACACACACACACACACACACACACACACACACACACCGCTACTGGGCAATATTGGACAATTTTCCACAGGACTAAACCATAGCATTAGGTTAGGTTAGGTTAGTTTGTGGGTTTGATAAGATTAGGTTAAGTTAGGTGTGCTTACGTCCGATTATCTTAAGTTGGATTGGATTAGGTTAGATTAAGTTAAGTTTGATTTGGTTAGTTTAGGTGAGGTTAAGTGCCTTTAACTTTGATTAGGTGTGTTACGTTACCATTACGAAGGTCAAATTTGGTTAGATTAAGGTAAGTTAACTATGATGAGGTTACGAATAAATTAACTTTGGCTACGAGGTTAGATCTGGTTAGGTTAGGTTATCCTCTTTGGTTATATCATGACAGGAATATAAGTCATATTAAATGCCACATACCGTACTAATAGGTTCTCTATATACAAGGAGGCAGCCTAACAGTACAGGATTCAACCCAATGTTCCTAATTATAAAGTTGGGGTATCTATTCACAGCTGGGTGGACTAAGGGTGCCTCGGGCGTGAACCAGAGACCATAAGGACGGGTAGTGAATGTTGTATACACTCGTTCACCGCATCCTGACTACATCCTGAACTAAAATAAACTCACTGCAATAGAATCTGGGTGTAATTTTGAGACATTTTGGGGGTGTAATTTTGAGACTTTTGGGGGTGTAATTTTGAGACTTTTGGGGGTGTAATTTTGAGACATTTTGGGGGTGTAATTTTGAGACATTTTGGGGTGGGGGAGGAGGGCACCGTCTTTGTGTAGAAGCTTCAGTGAGACAACGAAATACCTAGAGGCCCTCACTCATAATGGCTTTGTCAGGGGGAGGGGAATTTCGTGGGATAATGTTCTCAAGTAGTGATGATCTTGTTCAGTCATATCAGAAGTTTTAACACTGTTCTTGTTGATAATGTTATAGAGGAGTGTCAGCCTATATGGAGTATTACTGTATGATTAACTCTTGTGTGTATAAAACATTTAATACTTCATGTTTGTTGTTAATTCTGAAGCGTTTATATACCCAAGCCTAACCTAACCAAAATCTAACCTAACCAAACCTAACCCCAACCCAACCTAACCTAACCAGTATAGCGCCCATGTCTTAACCTCCACGCCCTCTGCCAAGTTCCCCAGTACCGTACGTGTGTCTTCAACGCTTGTATATACATGAGAAAGGCCTCAGGTGGTGGACATTACGAAGAATTTGTACTCGTGAGGAATCATTACCTCGTTCTGGTGTTCAGCGAAACGATTTGTGATTCCTTAAAGTTTGTTGTTTTTTGTGAGTGTGTGTGTGTGTGTGTGTGTGTGTGTGTGTGTGTGTGTGTGTGTGTGTGTGTGTGTGTGTGTGTGTGTGAGAGGGTCTACTACATTAATTTCTTCTCTTTCGTGTATATTATTCAACCCAGGAATGAGTCTTAGCTTTAGTAATGAGTCTTAGCTTTACCAATGAGTCTTAGCTTTACCAATGAATCTTAGCTCCACCATAACATCCAATACATTTCACACACACATACAAACACACACACACACACACTCACACACTTCTCAACATATTAAGAGAATTTAAAGAAAGAAAACACCGCATTACTGTACGTGTTCGCCTGAAGTCAAACACGCGATATAACCCCGAATGGTCACACTCTCCCAGTTAAGTGTGATGAGTGGTGAAGTGTCTATGAAAAAAAAAAGAGTATGTCATCACACATTTATATTCAGACTCATCCTAGGCCACTCATCATCATCGTCATCATCATTATCATCATTATTATCGTTTTGTGGTCATTTTTCCAAGAAGGGGGGAGGGGGGTGGTTGATAAGGGTCAATTTGCCTCAGGAACATTGCTATTACAGTACTAGATCCTCCCGCTGTGTGTGTGTGTGTGTGTGTGTGTGTGGACCAGTCACTCCGCCTTCAAGAATTCTCGTGTTTAAGAGCAGACCGTGGATGATGCGCACACGATGACACGCACATAACGACACGCTCATGATACTCACACGATAACATGCACATAATACGCACATGCCGACATACATGTGATACGCTCATGATACACACGAAAACACGCACACGACGATACGTTCATGAGGTTATTTATCAATAGATCAGTTCTAATAGATACAAGTCCTAATAGGCGCTAGTTCTATTAGACCTTGGACCCTGTTATTAAATAGGATGATTGAATGTGACGAAACACACACACACACACAAACAAGCCCTCCCCACACACACACACAAACAAGCCTCCTCCCACACACACAACAACCCCCCCCACACACACAAACAACCCCCTCCCCCAAACACAACCCCCCCCCCACAAAACAAACAACCCCTCCCTCACACAAACAACCCCCCACACGTAAAGGACACATAAAAAAGAGCCGAGAGAAGGTAAAAAATCAACCACCGCAACCAGTTTTTGTCTACAGTCCACCATGAAATACTCAAAGGGAGAGAAAATATTGAGGGGGGGGACATGAAGCTGCTCGTCCACTTATCCAACCCAACCTACCACCAAAGTCATAGGTTATGGGTTAGGTTAGGTATTTCGTATGCCCCCTCCCCGCCCCCCCTCCTCTGAGTATGATGATTTAACCCCTTGAGTACGATGGTGATTTAACCCTTTGAGTATGACGATTTAACCCCTTGAGTACGATGGTGATTTAACCCTTCAGTATTATTTAACCCTTTGAGTACTTAGCGTGAGGTTAGGTTAGGGTGGGTTTGATCAGGTTAACGTTAGGTTAGATTAGCGTTAGATAAAGCTAGCGTTAGGTTTGGTTTGCGTTAGGTTAGAATACGTTAGATAAGGTTAGCGTTAGGCTAGTTAATCTCAAGGGAATAATAAGCGTTATTTTTCGGGGTTTAAGTCAATATAAAATATATTCCTAGTCTTAAATTACAAGGAAAACTCATCCAGTTAAATATATCGTTAAGGAATGCAAGACTAAAAAAAAATTGCCTTGGGTATCTCGGAGTGTAAATACCAGTGAGGTGAGTAATTCAGTATCATTACCCATCACTCACACGCCCGCTAGGAGTTGGACTTGGTATAAAAAAAAACCCCAAAGAATTCCAAAGACAGTATTGAGCGCGTATCTGAAGACTTGCCAGCGACTACATTGTCAACAAAACACTATGGTCGCTATCATTCACTACTTTTATAATTTAGCGTAATATTTAACGAATTTTCTTAACGTAATTCTTAAAATAAATGTACGTGTTTTATTAAAGTGGCTATGTATGTATGTACTGTATGTATATAAGTAAACGGTCACCGCCTAGCAACGGAAAACCTCGTAACAAAAAACATTGGGTGTGTTTAGCTGCCTCTCTGTGACGCTATACTCTATAAAACTCACTATAACACGCTAAGGAATATTTATACTTGGCAAAAAATAATCTATAGTAGTGGTGAGAATTTATAAAGGAGAGTTAGTGCCGTTGAGAACTACTGTATCTTAAGCGGGGAAATTGCTGCGTCTTGGAATGCGCAACAGAATGCTAGGAACACGTGGTAACTCTCCTTACTCTTACACAACAAAACTAGCAGATAAACAACCAATCAATACAACTTTCTTATATATATCTCTCAAATAATAAATAAATTAACAAATAACATAAGCATTTACAGTGTAGGTTAAGGAGATAAAGAAAGTAGATTAGTATTGGGTGAGCGTATCATTTGAAACTCAACCGACGCGCTAATGTAGGGGTGTATGGTTGAATGGCGGAGGTGAGGAGGAAGGGAGAGGAGTGGTAGTGAGGGAGGAATGGAGGGAGGGTGAGGTAGTGAGGGAGAGAGAGACAGAGAGAGGGAGGGGGGAGTACCAGCTTCAATAGTATACAGTATCACTCCGCTCCTCCCACTTCTACAGTACCTCACCTCACCTCTCCTCCTCCTCCTCCGTGTAGCTTCTCTCCCTCCTCCTAACCCTCTACAACCACCTCAACTCACACCCTCATAACGCACCCTAATCACTCTAACAGTATAATAAATGTCCTGAAGCCCCCACGCACCCTAATAACGCACCCTACTAGTTTAGGTTATATTAGGTTATGGTTCAATAGGGTAGGTTAGGGTCCAATAGGGTAGGTTAGGGTCCAATAGGGTAGGTTGGGGTCCAATAGGGTAGGTTGGGGTCCAATAGGATAGTATCAACTCCAAAGAAAACAAAAGAGAGAGAGAGAGAGAGAGAGAGAGAGAGAGAGAGAGAGAGAGAGAGAGAGAGAGAGAGAGAGAGAGAGAGAGAGAGAGAGAGAGAGAGAGAGAGAGAGAGAGAGAGAGAGAGAGAGATGCCTATACCAAATTGATGTCCCCCCATGATGCAACGAGACAAAAACAGTCACAAAACACAAACACACACGGTATAAATTATGTAAATCTCTGTCATGTTCAAGGGCCGCCAGATGGCACTACTGAGATTCTATTGGCAAAAATAATTGTGGAAGGCGGTGGTGTGGGAAGACCTATGAATGAATGAATGATGGAAGGAAGGAAGGGAGGGAGGAAAGAAGGAAGGTAGGTAGGAAAGGAGGGAGGGATAGAGAGAGGGAGGGAGGGAGGGAAAGAGGAAGGGAGGGTCAATTGCTTAAGACTTCACAAAAAATGAACCAGTAACAGGGTGGTAGTGGTGGTGGTGGTGGTGGTGGTGGTGGTAGTAGTAGTAGTAGTAGCGAGGGGCAACCATTATTGTTAGTAGTAGCAGTGGTACAGAAGCAATGTTTGAAACGTAGTAGCAGCAATAGCAGCAGTAGTAGTAGTAGTAGTAGTAATAGTAGTAATAAGTAATAGTAGTAGAATTTGGTTTGTTTATATTTTCCATAGGCACATAATTTTACCTTAGAACAGACATACAGTACACTATAAACTGCACTTTAAATTCTATAGGGGACGTATAGCCTCTAGCGTGTGTCTGTCTGTTTTGTTTTTCACCATCATCATTATTTTTATTTTTTTTAAACATACCGAGATTGACTTGAGTTGATTTACTACCTGACAATACCTGGCTCAGCTGAGGGTGTCGAGGGGGGGTGGGAGGGAGGTCAGTTTAGGGCTGATGGTTTAAATCATAAGGACACAAAGATGAAGTTATTTCGCCCTGCATCAAGAACCTAACCTAACCTAAACTAATCTAACCTAACCAATATTTAGTATCGAAGTTGAGATTACATGTACTCATCCACTTAGAAACGAAATATGTACACAATATCACAGTGAGTACGTTTCCTTATATGGCTTCTTGAGTACGTGTCTCTGAGTACTAAAATAACTAATGTGAAATATGATATAACTGTATATATGCAAAGGTTAATATATACCAGAGAAAAGGTAGATTATATTGGAGAGAGAGAGAGAGAGAGAGAGAGAGAGAGAGAGAGAGAGAGAGAGAGAGAGAGAGAGAGAGAGAGAGAGAGAGAGAGAGAGAGAGAGAGAGAGAGAGAGAGAGAGAGAGAGGGGGGGGTTGGTGTCGGGGGCTTGTCACTCAGACTTTACCCTCTACTTGTTATATGTGTGTGGGTCTTGAAGGAGCTGGTGGGGGCTCAGAAAAAAAAGAAAGAAAGAAAGAAAGAAAGAGAGAGAATAAAGAAGAAAAAAAAAGCAAGGATTATTTAAGGTTTCTCGAGAGGTCCAGTGAGCTAGCAGGTTCAATGGTGGTGCCGCTAGAAGTCAGTTTTTGTCCGGTGACGATAATACTACTGGTGCGGGAGGAGCTAACGCAGCCAACACCACCCTACTGAATCCTGAGACCCCGCACGCAACGCTCTCCTAACCATATTCCTGCCTTATTCTTAATTCACCTTTCAATCAACTCTCCTCAAAAAACAATATCTAGAGCTTTAAACATCATAATTTACTAAGTGGTTTGAGTCATGTAAGGTTTTATATATTAGATAATTAGATAGATGGTTGTTTTTTTTTTTATGAGAATGCAGTTAGAGGAGGGAGTCGGCGGGAAATGGTAGGGTAGAGAGTGAGGTACTTACTGCCAGAGGCCAAAACCTGATCATAGCTTCCACCACTGGCCGCTCCGCTCCCCACCCGGCCATGAACCTCCACCCAGACCTCTCGCCCTCCTCCCTCACTGCTTCCCTCACATCTTCAGCCTTCTTCTCCTGCAGGTTGGGATATTTCTTCACCAAGACATCATCCTCTTCCCTCGACACTTGTGGATGGTAGGACCCACTTCGCCAGATGCCACCTCCTTCTCCTGAAAGTTTATATTGGATTAAAACTTTATTACGACTATTTTTATCCGATTAAAAGACAGACGACCATCAATAGCATTCTCCTCACGTTTGTCTCCACTAATATGTAGTTCTTGTATTGACACCAGTTAGTGACATTACCTTTTGACAACACCAATGGAAGACCTACCTTCAGCAGTATGGTTGAGGTGGCTGAGGACTTGTTGAGGAAGGACACCACTAGTATGGTTGTGTTGGTTGAGGGCAGTCGCTGGGAGGTGGTAGCTGTACAGGGCATAAGGTTGGTCGTGCCTCAGGCTGTTGACACACACATACTCCTGTGACGTATGTAACAGGCGACGACCTCGAGCCATCCACCTACAGGAGATAACCAAAAATCCTTCGTCAGTTTAGTGCCTGGCGAACGTTTTCCTGCTGTGGCGATCGTTATACTGAAATGAAATTTATGTTAGGTGAAGCAGTTCGTCTTTACTTGTAGAGTTGTATGGCGGAAGAACTCGTAGGTCATGTACGTATGTGTGTACGTGTGTATGTACTTGTGTGTGTGTGTGTGTGTGTGTGTGTGTGTGTGTTAAAGGAGTGTATATGTAGGTGTTATTAATTATATTTTAACTAACATTATTATTGTTATGATTAGGTTGGGATACGTTAGATTAGGTTGGAATATGTTAGATTAGGTTGGGACAGGTTAGATTAGGTTGGGATACGTTAGATTAGGTTGGGATACGTTAGATTAGGTTGGAATATGTTAGATTAGGTTGGGACAGGTTAGATTAGGTTGGGATACGTTAGACTAGGTTGGGACAGGTTAGATTAGGTTGGGATACGTTAGATTAGGTTGGCATATGTTAGATTAGGTTGGGACACGTTAGATTAGGTTGGAATATGTTAGATTAGGTGGGGATAAGTTAGATTAGGCTAGGTTAGGTTGGGAAAGGTTAGATTAGGTTGGGACAGGTTAAATTAGGTTGGAACAGGTTAGATAAGGCTAGGTTAGGTTGGGAAAGGTTAGATTAGGTTGGGACAGGTTAAAGTATGTTGGGAGAGGTTAGATTAGGCTAGGTTAGGTTAAATTAGGTTGGGACAGGTTAGATTAGGCTGGATTAGGTAACACCTTACTTAACACACACCAATAAGGTCAACAGTCCAACACCCTCCCAAAATAGGTCCAATAATTAATATCCAGTGGAGTAATGAAGATGCATCTATGACGTATGACAAGAGGTAGAGGTAGAGAGGTGCAAGAGGTAGAGGTAGAGAGGTACAAGAGGTAGAGGTAGAGAGGTGCAAGAGGTAGAGGTAAAGAGGTGCAAGAGGTAGAGAGGTGCAAGAGGTAGAGGTAGAGAGGTGCAAGAGGTAGGTAGATAGGTACAGTATTTAGAGAGCCACTTAAGGTAGAGGTAGAGAGCCACATGAGGTAGATAGAGGTAAAGAGGTACAGTAGGTAGAGATAGAGTAGTAAACAGTTGTTGGCGCCAAGAATCAGCTGACACAACACGTGGGACGCCGCGCGGGAACACACATGCGCACGGAGACTGCGCAGGACACGTTGTTTACTGTCTGAGGATACGTTTGTTCATGCCCCAGCCAGAAGATAAACATTCCATTGTGGTGGTTCAAGGATGTACTCACCCCTTGGTTGACCCTCGTAGTACTGTAGACGACGAGAATGTACTGTGGTTAATATCGTTTGTGTTCGTCCATGATGCTAGAAAGATCTTATATCCATCAATTGTTACCCGGGTTATTATTATTTTTTATTTATCTTTTATCACTTAAGAGTTTACTAACCATTTGGGGAGTTGGTCTGTTTTTTTGTTTTGAATTTAGCATATCTGAAAGCCTACGATGTCTGGTAGTCACACCCTTTGAGTCACATCCTTGAGTCACACCCTTAACCACCCTAACTTGAGAGAACCCCCCCCCCCCAAGAGATTATTGAGACAACCTCTTTATCTCTCCCCTATAAAAGGTAGAGAAGACATCCTCATCTCTCACCTGTAGAAAGTAGGAAGGACCTTTATCTCACCTGTAGAAAGTAGAGAAGGAACAGTATCTCTCACCTGTAGAAAGTAGGCAGGACCTCCATGTCGTCCTCGAGGATAATAAAGAACTGGTGCTTAGGTCTGAGGATGAGGGTAGTCATGATGGAGGACTCATAGAGGCGGGTCACGTGGAGTCCTTCACAGTCTGAGGAGCGATCTGTCTCCTCCAGTTGTACCCCGTGGCTCTCACACACCTGTAGATGGCCACATGTGCTAAGAGGCAGGTGTGTAGGAGTGTAGGGAGGTGTATAGAGGTGTGTGTGTGGGGGGTGTAGGGAAGTGTTTGGGGAGTTGTGGATGACTATACCAAGCATTGCAAGGTTAGGTTAGGATAGGTTAGATTTAGGTTGGATTAGGTTAGGTTTGTGTTAGGATAGCTACTCATGAGGTGAAATATCCAAGGAAGACAGGGGTAGTGAGATGTGTGTGAGGTGTGTGTATGTGTGTGTGTGTGTGTGTGTGTGTGTGTGTGTGTGTGTGTGTGTGTGTGTGTGTGTGTGTGTGTGTGAGGTGTGTGTGAGGTGTGTGTGTGTGTGTGTGTGTGTGTGTGTGGGGGTAATCTTCAAGGGATCCATAAATGATTCAGCAACTATGAAGACGATTGGGTGCACACAAACCACATTCTCTTATGTAAGTCTACGGGAATGTCTTGCCACATACACCGATAACTGAAGATAGATAGATAGAGATAGATAGTTAGTTAGTTAGTTAGTTAGTTAGTTAGTTAGTTAGATAGTTAGTTAGTTAGTTAGTTAGTTAGATAGATAGCTAGATAGATAGATGGATTAATAGATAGATACGTAGTCAGTTAGATAGACAGATAGATAGATAGATAAAGACAGATAGATCGATAGATTGTTAAATAGATAGATAGAGTGTATATGTGTGTGTGTGTGTGTGCAACCTAACCTAACCTAACCTAATCAAACTTAATGTAACCTAACCTAATGTCACGTAATATAATCTACCCTAACGTAACCTAATCTAACCCTTAGGACAGCATTAGGGTATTTAAACATCATGTCAAATAATCTGGGGTGTCTAATCTTCAGGTAATCGTCTGGTGGGTGGGGGTGGGTGGGGTAATTAGGCAAGAGAACTAACCTTACGTAGTTCATGGGAGGAGGCGCTGACGAAGACGTTGATGGAGGAGGATGGCGCCCCTGCAGCTCTTACTGATAGCAATAACCTGTTGGATTATCACACACCTGTTAATAAGCCTGTGACGTCATAATCACCCTACCTGTGGTGTTGTTGTTTACTGTGACACCTTGAGTATGATGACATTGTATTCAAAAGACTAAGTGATTCTACTCAAGGGGGTTAAATTGTCGTACTCTTGAGTTAAAGTCCTTGTATTCATGGGGTTTAAGTGAATGTTTTCAAAGGGTTAAGTTATTGTACTCAGGTTAGTCAATGTACTCAAGGGGTTAAGTTATTGTACTCAAGTTAAGTCAATGTACTCAAGAGGTTAAGTTATTGTACTCAAGGGGTTAATGTACTCAAGGGGTTAAGTTATTGTACTCAAGTTAAGTCAATGTACTCAAGAGGTTAAGTTATTGTACTCAAGGGGTTAATAGAAAAATTATTCACTAAATAACTGTACCTATATTTATGTATTTTAATTTAATACATAGACGAATCATTATGAAATATGTAGACTGTAACCTGTATTGCAGTTTCTTAATACAGGTAAAATAATAAGACAATTTCTGTAGCTGTAACCTGTAAGAAGAGTGTAAGTGTGAATGTGTGTGTGTGTGTGTGTGTGTGTGTGTGTGTGTGCGCTTACCTGTGTAGTGCGTCGGGTCTGCTGGCCAATACTATAGTCACGGCGTCCTTCAGGGCTCCTCTCCCCTCCTGTTCGTAAAATAAACATTGACTCGTTAAATAGGCCCCCGATCCATATTTAGCCCCAAGTTCAAATAGCTCCCATTCCATATTTAGCCCCAGTACATATTCAGCCCCTAGTTCAAATAAGCCCCGGTTCATATTAGCCCCAAGTCCAAATAGGCCCCAGCTCATATTTAGCCCCCAGAGAGAGAGAGAGAGAGAGAGGAAAGATTTAAAACACTACCTAACGAGTAACAAAATACCCACCCATAACATTGTGGTGGTGGAGCTGTGGTGGAGCTGTGGTGCTGGTGGAGGAGGAGGAGGACAAGAGCACCATGTTCCATACCCATCATAGTCCTGGCACAGCTCCGCCCGCGCCGCCCACCGCCCACTCTCTTCCCTGGGCGGGTGGGATAAACCTCCACACCAAGGATTGTCTGTAAAGGTATTTTTCCATGAATATATTGCCACATATGTGAGTTTATTTACCATATATATATACCTGGACAAATAAATCATATGAGATAAATATTAAGTCATTCTTGTCAGGTAACACAGGTATATATAAGTAATTAAACTCTGTGTTATAAAAAAGTAAATATGTGTCAGTTAAGGATGATTAACTCTCTGTGAGGTTAAAGAAATATTGTAACATCTGCTGTAAGATTTTTAACTGGTCACCTGTTGATCTTTCTAATTACCTGTCTATCGGGTAGTTCATTTGTTTTACTTTTTGTCTGTTTGTCTCTGTCTGTCTTAACATTTGTCCGCCCGTCCGTGTGTCTCTGTCTGTCCGCCCGTCTGTCTGTCTCTCTGTCCTACCAATAGTTCATCTACCTTACCATCTATCTGTCTGCCTCTGTCTGCCCTATCATCTGTCCACTCATCCGTCTGTCTCTTTGCTTGTCCTACCAATAGTTCATCTTCCTTACCACCTGTCTGTCTGTCTATCCGCCCGTCCGTCTGTCTGTTCATCACCCCCCCCCCATCTACCTCACCTGGGGTCCTGGTCACGTACAGCTCCAGTGTGAGGGTATAATTGGAGGTGACATCCCAAGCACCGCCCACTTGACCCAAGGTGCCGCCATTGACCACGCCCACCCACGCCCAAACAACGTTACTCCTGCTGGCTCCTGAAGGTATGGTGTTCCCCAGCTGGTTCAAGAATAACCTGACGCTGGGGTCAAGCCACACCACCTGTGTAAGAATTACTCTTATTAGCCTATTATATTGTAAGTAAATTCTATGCATTATAACACAAGTAATTAATGTCTCTCTCTCTCTCTCTCTCTCTCTCTCTCTCACCAAGCCAGCGATGACCAAAAGACGCCCAGGTTGCAGTGAGTCTATGAAAGCGTGGAGTGGGCGTGCGTGGGCGAGTGCTGGGTGATGGTAGGTACGCAGGACACGGGCCGTGGTTGGGTGTACCACTAACACAGTCACCACGCCCATAGGAGACATCAAGTCCGTTGTGTTGTGGAGCAGCACCTGTAATACAGCATTGTGTTTAGTGACTCATGCAACAACAACCACAACCTGTTCTTACTATAATAACTACAATACTTTAAGCTTGGTGTGGTCTGCTTTAACATAGTACAGTAAGCTTAGTGTGGTCTGTTTTAACACAGTACAGTAAGCTTGGTATGGTCTTCTTAACATGGTACAGTAAACATCAAGCAGGAAAAACCTACCGGAAGGCCGTGAATGAAGGCGAAGGCACTATCTCTTATCATCTTCACCAGGACCACCACCTTATCCTGAGGGGGACCATCACGCCCGAACATAAGCCGCATTAATCGTCTCTTATCTGTCAAGGAACCGTAATGATAACGTTTAACCAATCACATTACAGCTCGTAACTCAATCCCTGGGTAATTCAATCTATTTTTCTTTATTTGGATTTAGAATGGGAGTAAAGGTGGAGTGAAACCGGAACTTGGAGGAAATATGTTCTTAGGTCCTTGAGAGATCGGGGGGGGAGGGGACCATGGATTCAAGTTTGATCATAAGGGGATGGGATGGAAGGGGAGAGGAGGGGAGGGAAGAAGAGAGGGTAGGAAGGGGAAGGAGCTCAAACAAACAAACAAAAAAAGGTTAAGAAATACTAACTTTAACCATCATTCTCAAAGGGTATAGGAACGAGATATTGAATGGAGGTAAATGTTACTTAAAATAGATAAGACTGACCTCTCTCTTCCGTGTTGGAGTATTTGATGGAATTGTTGTTGGTACAGATCTGCATGGATGTCTGCAGGATAGAGGTGCCTCTCAAGTCTGTGGCCGCCGCTCGTAGCTGTGATCTGACCAAGACAAAACGCACATAGATGGATTTCTTGATTAGACCTCTCCTCTACCCTCCCCTAAGCTTATTTTCACCTGATTAATCCCTAAAGTATGATGATTTGATCTCCCTAAGTATAATGTATATATTCAAGGGATTGGGTTATTGTATTCAAGGGGGTATAATGATATAATGATATAATGGTGTGTCATTGGCTGTACAAACGATGAAGAATGAGGATGATCGGAAGACTTACACACACACACACACACACACACACACGTACCTGAGTGAAGGTCTTGGTGACATGGGCGTGTCCCTCAGGCTAACCAATATGGGATGAGGGGTGATCAGCCGCCCACCACCCACGCCGCCCACACACAACACCCACCATAACAACCATAACATGTTCTACACTGACCTGTAATATAATGTTCATGATTATAATTAACATACTCTGGAAAATAATCAATGTTTACGTTTTATAAATTATTTCCCGTTTTCATTTTATTATTATTTAACAATTTCGTTATCTCTTCTGACATTCATTATACCATACACAGGTGTAAACTCAACTAACATATGAACTACAATCACATCTATCCAGCATTGACACTACACTATTAATGTTTTCACCATAATTTAACAAGTCACTATGTAAATAAAGCCATTTTCATTCTCTAATCATCACTATATTCATTATCCAGTCTCATTATTCACGATATCAGTCTATACTCCACTATGAATAACAGAAGCAAACCATTGATCCCCGAAGTAAACATACCGGAGTCTCCCACTACACGTCGCTATCCACGTCGCTAGATAACACCACCGCGTCCTACAGGAAAAACTGACTTAATATTGTTACTCTCCACCAAGCCACCAAGTTTTCCTTTTAAATTAATTCTCATCTTAACTTACCTAATATAACGTGTGTGTGTGTGTGTGTGTGTGTAGATCTTCAGAATGGTGACGCTACTGTACATTAGGCCGAGTCTTGTAAACATGTTCCTCTTGATCTGCTCACGGTTTGTCCAGTCGTCTCTTGGTGGTGTCACGACTCCATTACACAGCAATCAGTTCTTTAAGCCTCTTCGTTACTGAAAAACTTAAAAACAAATCTACATTACTAACAATTAGTAACAGTATTTGGGTAAATATTCAGTAGTTCACCATCTCATTTCACTTCTGATAACGAAGGCTTACTTGGAATAGTTGAAATCCACTGCATTTAGATGATGGAAAAATGGTCGGTTAAAATAATAAAATAACAGAATCATGAAACCATTTATTATTCAGAGGATACGAGCCTAGTTATATCATCTCCACGACTGTCACTACTAGGCTATAGATCGCATTTCTTCTGACTGGTGAGAATGCCTTAAAAAAGGTCACCACCAACTACACAGACCACTCTTGACAGGTATCCTTGGGGATGAGCCTGACGGAGCCACCAGAGATCACTTCAGTGTTGTCAATTCCCCCACATACCAATCTTGTGTTGGCCTCGCGGTCCCTGGTAAACGAAGATTTATACCCCATCAACATCGTACAGATTCTCAATACACAGAAAGAGGCATAAGTATAAAAGTAAAAGTAGAAATAAAAGTCAAATAAAAAAGTAAGTGAACCAATACCTTTCCGGGAGATAGTCAATTGGTGTGACTTTGATGGTTTGAATGTAGAGACTTGTGTTACATTCTTCGTTGTTACGGCAGCTCGAGCCCTGATACTCCCACGCTACCACCACCTCCACTACGGCTCCTACGTCCTCCTCCAACCCTACTACCCATCCTCGAGGCTGACCGTGATTCAACCAGACTGGAGTTCTGTGGAAGGAGAGAGATTTTGTCTTAGTTTTTTGTACAGTGAAGCATTAAATTTTAACATTGTTTATGTATTATTATTCTGAAATATATATACAGTACCTTTTACTTTTTACTTTTATCCTCTTCGCCACTGATCGGCTTGTTAGCCGCTTGGGCGATCGGTCACGACTCTTTTCCTTTATATTCTTCACCAAAAGGTCGGCTCGCTAGCCGCCCGGGCGATCGGTCACGTCTCTGTCACGCACTGTTGGCAAATACTGGGCATGCACCGGCTCCTGAATGTACCTGAACCCGCTCCAGTGTTGGTCAAGTCTTCTCTTGAAAGAGCTCACACTCGGTGCCGTCACAACACTTTCTGGTAGATTGTTCCAAGAGTTTACAACCCTCACTCCGAAAAAGTTTGCCCTCACGGTTTTCCGGACTTGCGGCTTCTTCAATCTTGAGCTGTGACCCTTTTAACTCTATTTTTATCTACACATATAACTCTTTGTAACTGCACCTGTACTATTAAGTTCCCATACCTGTAATATATTATCTCATTAACCTGTACTAGCTGATCACACTACACACACCACTCCACCGACCCTGGTACAATACTCTTAACACCTGGGTAATTACCTATTCCCTACCTGTGATGAGAAAAGTGTTACCTGTGCTCCTCTCTCTCTCTTCTGTATTGGTTAGATGGAAGATTTACAATAACTTACACGAGAGACAGAGAGAGATCAATAGGTGAAGTTGGTGTATGACATGTGTGTAAAATGACAAACTAATACAAGTCAAAATATATACATCATACATACTGATATAAACTCAATATATCCCTACACAATACACAGCTCTCGTAGTGTAGTGGTTATCACGTCTGCTTTACACGCAGAAGGTCCCAGGTTCGAGCCCTGGCGAGAGCATATTTTTTTCCTGGGTTAAAGGGTTAAAACATCATCCACAAAGGGTTAAAGGTGTTAAAACATCATCCACAAAGGGTTAAACCATTATGCTCAAAGGGTTAAGTGTTGGTCCCTTTATTAGTTTATGTACTTTAATATCCAGTGTTAAGTACAGGAGGGAACCAGAACACTGTACCTTGATAAAACCTGAGTGTGTGTGTGGTACTGACCCAGGGAGAGTAGTGGTGACGGTGGTGTTGTCGCCCTTCAGTGTAACAGTCAGCTGGCCTTCAACCGAATCCTCTGCCCCTACAGGATGCGCCAGGTTGAACCACACGCGATAGGAATAAACTAGAGGAAGAAAAAATACAGTGAATATTAAAGCACACATTTACCTGTTCATAAGCTTATTGTATTTTTTTTTTACATTACAAGGGGACGACGTTTATGAAATCGAATTAGTATTATGGGTAAGTGTAGTGCTGTGTGTTATATAAAATCAATAGATGCATTATCGTAACATTATTAATACCAAGACATGGGCCCAAACCTAACAGGCCTTTAGTTCTATGGGATCACAAAACTAGTGGTTAATGTTAGAACTGGGGGCCCATACTAGTGGTTAAAGCTAGAACTGGGGGCCCATACTAGCGGTTAATGTTAGAACTGGGGGCCCATACTAGTGGTTAAAGTTAGAACTGGGGGGCCCATACTAGTGGTTAAAGTTAGAACTGGGGGCCCATACCAGTGGTTAAAGCTAGAATTGGGGGCCCGTACTAGTGGTTAATGTTAGAACTGGGGGGCCCATACTAGTGGTTAAAGCTAGAACTGGGGGTCCATACTAGTGTTTACAGTTAGAACTGGAGGACCATATTAGTGGTTGAAGTTAGAACTGGGGGCCTGAGTGTTGGCCAACCAATAGCCAGGTTGATGTGTGTGGTTACCGTGGTAGGGATGGGTGTCGGAGGTGAAGATGTAAAGAGCCAAACGTTCTCTCCGCTGTACCAGGAATTCTTGAGCTCTGATACCCAAGTACCCACAGTGGTTATTCGGCTCCCCACACACGTAACACATCCCCTGCAGGAAGAATAATTACTGGTGAAGAAATTACGCACTGGCCAAAACATTAAGTTACCGATGAGGATAATTTAATTTTTCATATCATTTTTTAGTTCTGCTTCGAGGTTTTATATACAAGTACTGTATATGAAACATGATTAAACGTCAATTTTAAAACACTAAAATATACGTTATATAATAATTAGTTTGTAGTTACTTCTTACGCTAAGCTGTACTGTATATCAATCCCCAAGTTGAATTAAAAAATAATAATTAAACAACACAAGCCAATACAAATTCATTCCTACATTTTTCATTTTACTTACGTAGGCATACAAGTATTTATCAGTACATTCATGACCGAGGAAACAGGCAGGACACGTGAGAGAAGTGAGGAACAGGTCGAGGGCACGCATCCTGCTACATGACTGCTGGGACATAACGTTAGTTAAGTCTACCCGAAACATGTCACGGTTTTCTGTAGTGTGTCGTCCACACCCTGGCTGCTCTTCGCCACCGTTGGGGTAGAAATCCACAGTGCCACAACGCTGTGATATCCCATGGCCTGTCATGATATTCAATTAATATTACTGTATTATCACGAACAATAATAGTGAGGTATGTATTTTTAGGGGGTCTGTTTAGCGTTAGGGTGGTTAATCTTTAGGTGAAATGTGTCGGGAATCTCTAGGAATCTTCATAAAGGACCAACATACCGATACTAATATTGCCGTCATCGTCTCAGTCAAACTTAAAACACCATAATTATTTAATCTAACACGAGGTAGAAGTAAATAGTGACCGTTTATGTTGGTGTGGATGACGTCAACAAAGGCAGCGTCACGTTCGTCGAGGCGCACTACTGGCGGAAGCTCCTCAAAGAACAACGCTGGTGGCGACAATCCTGTGATTCGACCCAACTCGGCCACACGCTCCCCGGCATAACCTGAAGAAGTGAAGAGAACCCGGGGCATGCGTCAGCAGTGTATTACGTGCATTACTGATTGTTTGTATTGAGTGTGTGTGTGTGTGTGTGTGTGTGTGTGTGTGTGTGTGTGTGTAGTACTCAGGAGGGTGTACTTACCAGCGATGTGAGCCCCGAGAGCATAGCCGATGAGGTGTAGTGAGTGTGGCGGGAGGTTGATGGTGTGTTGGAGGGTGAGCAGTAGGTGTGTCAGCTCCAGTCCCACCAGCCGAGCATTAGCCACCGCCTGCCGAGGAACACCACACCCGTCATAAGATTACTTTAACACAGAAACACTCTGGCAGGTTTAGGATAAGTACAATACAGGGGTGGATGTAAACGCAGAGACGGTACTAGAGACGAGAAAAGCGGATACTCCCATCAATAATTTGTAAATCTAATCATATACGGGTGTAAGAAAATGCTAAACTTCTCTATGACCGCGAGTGTATTAATGAAGAACGTAGTGTTACCTGAAGGTAGTAAGTGCTGGAGCCGCCGGCCCAGTTAACAACGATCACGTTATAGTCACCATACTGCAGCAGCGCCTCCGTCAGCTCCTGTGGGGTGGGATCATGGTCTAAATACTGTACATGGGTGGGTAACGGTGTGGTGGGATAACACACTAACGTAATCAACACTCGGATTTAAAATTGGTTCGTTCAATAAAATTTCCTTATGTACGTAGACAAAAATATTATAACCGGTTAGGTGGAGCTAAAAAATATAACTTAAATTCTTTAGGGTGACGAACCTCGACCCAGGGAGTGTTGAGGTTCTCGTGGTAGCTGTGGATGATCACCTTAGTGGGTTTAGTGGCGTCTAGCGGGGAAAGAGCCAGGGAGAGATGGTCTTCAGGGTGTAGAAGAACCACCTCCCTCTTCTTCAGCTGGTACTGCTGGTGCTGATGGTAACGGGGCCGTGAGGAACTTGTACAAGTAAACTATACAAAAAAATGCTTTACCCCGCATGAAAACAAATGAATAAAGCATCATTAGACTTCAAACGCATTAATACAGACACAGGGACAAACAAGATAACAGTAAGTGATAAGCTGTGTTGGTGGTTAATGACGTGTGGATGAGAGGGAAAGAGGAAGAGAGAGACAATAAACTAGGCACCTTCAAGCACACTCAGCAACTGTTATCAACTATTACCTTGTTACTACGTGTTGTAATCTTTCTATCTCGTGCCCGGTGTCAGGAGGCGCGAGGCTTCCTGACAGCTGAGATGGAGGAAGCGTGGAGTAACTCGCCCCAAGACTTCAGTCGTGTGTGATATGACTGATAAGTTGATAACCAACATGTACTAATGACACACAACTGTTGATAGACGTGTGGGTGTGTTTCATAATCACAAATCCCTTTCTCCCTCTAAAATGCACAACAGAAAAACACACATAAACAAATACGTTTATATACCCAATAAACACACCTACACACTATCAATAAAATTACCAACCAATCCACAGGTACCAAGTCCATTCTTACAGGGGGTTTGAGGTGACGTCACGATATTTATATTTTTGTTTATTGCAGACTGTCCCTTCTCAAACACCCACTAACACATGATAGATTTCAGGTGTGGCGATTAATATAAACAGTAGGATGTGTTCTCTCTATCTACCGGTATTTTCTCTATCTATCTACCGGTATTTTCTCTATCTATCTACCGGTATATATCTCTCATGTACTTACCGAGGGCGCTGGTCTGGTGTGGAGGGTGAAGGTGGTGTTGATAACTGCAGGGTCATAAGGCCAGAGGTTGATGGGGCGACGCCATGGATGCCACCACTGCCCATCCAACACCAGGCAACCCAACTCTCCATAGCACCTCTCCTCACTACCTGCCCACGGGAAATAAACATTATTTACTCTTGTTGGCGGTTTTAATTAGCTCTATGGATGTCTCTCCTGACTGTCTGGGAGATTACTTACCCTCAGCCATAGGGAAAGTCTATCAACTTCAGGTCTCATTATTCTGATTAATTAAACGCGGTAAAATGTCTAACCTAACCTCATTCTTAGTGACTGATGCATTCTAGCCACTTTATAAACCCACCTGCTACTTATATAAGAGTCCCAGTTAATATTTATTAGTCTACTCAGCAATAAAAAATTCGGTCATCCAGGGAATCGGTTAGGTTTGTTTGGATATCTAAATACAGGGATGACTGAAACTATAATTTTACCAATTCTGGATCTGCTTGTGGCGTCATGATTATAAAACTGTGGTAGTATATGTATCAACTTACCTATTACCTGACTACCCACTGCGGTTACTCCGAGAATCAGTGCGAGTGTGGAGATTTCTATTGCGTGTAAATACATTTTCAAGTGATCTCTTCACTTCTGATTTCTTAAGTTATTTTTTACACGAGTTGGGTCAGTCGACACTCTAATGGTATCCTTTCTTGGTGGATTTGTTAATTTTCAGTTTAAATACAGTATTAATAATTTCACAGTTGCTTTAGCTACAGCGGTCGTGCACTTAAGTAAGGCAGTCACTGTGTGGTTCAAAGCTCATCTGGGGAAGTGCCTCAACACAATCACTAGATAACACTTTCAATCACTCGCGATAACAGGAATATAGAGGTAAGGAGTATTCACTTAATGGCAAGATGTTGGCACTGCTGGAAAATTATAACTTGCTGAAAATATTTCGTCCATTGATGCCTCACACACGCGGGCGTTTGTGTCCCTAAGCAGTATAGTATTGTTAACGGCGACTACGAAGGCACACCGTGATTAATTCAAAACGAAGGTGCATGTATAATTCTCCAAATGGTGCCGGTCATCGTCGCCCGCCAACAAGTAGACAGAAGTGACTATTGCAGTTGCTTCTCACATGAACGACAAACCAGCTCCCATTCTACTTCAAAATTCATTGATAATTCATTGAACACGTATATTAGAAGTATGATATACAGTCCATCCAATACTTACGTAATTTGTGAAGTATGACGATTGTTCTTGTCGTTTTCGCTCAAAGTACAAACCTCCGTGAATGAGTCGAAGTCACACAGGCGCCATCTTGTCTGTACTAAATGGCGATCATGACGGCGTCTGATTGGTTGATTCGCTAACCAGAGATGCAACAAACATAATCGTGCATTCATTTAATTTCTATTTAAATCATCATCAGATAAATTAAAGTGTGTACATATACATAGAAATTCAAAAGGCACTCCATTACATCAAAACTCGTGCAATAATTTCTTATATACGCAACAGATAATAAAATATTTGTACGTCAGGCAACAAGACACTGATGAACAAAGAAATTTCACCCCTTTAAAAATACTTCACACTGGTTATTTAATTACTTATTTATCTAGAAGGAAGAACTTGTTTATCTAGAAGGAAGAACTTGTTTTTCTAGAATGAAGAACTTGTTTATTTAGAAGGAAGAACTTGTTTATCTAGAATGAAGAACTTGTTTATCTAGAAGGAAGAACTTGTTTATTTAGAAGGAAGAACTTGTTTATCTAGAATGAAGAACTTGTTTATCTAGAAGGAAGAACTTGTTTATCTAGAATGAAGAACTTGTTTATTTAGAAGGAAGAACTTGTTTATCTAGAATGAAGAACTTGTTTATCTAGAAGGAAGAACTTGTTTATCTAGAAGGAAGAATTTGTTTATTTAGAAGGAAGAACTTGTTTATCTAGAAGGAAGAACTTGTTTATCTAGAAGGAAGAACTTGTTTATCTAGAATGAAGAACTTGGAAGAACTAGAAGGAAGAACTTGTTTATTTAGAAGGAAGAACTTGTTTATCTAGAATGAAGAACTTGTTTATCTAGAAGGAAGAACTTATCTTGTTTATTTAGAAGGAAGAACTTGTTTATTTAGAAGGAAGAACTTGTTTATCTAGAAGGAAGAACTTGTTTATCTAGAAGGAAGAACTTGTTTATCTAGAATGAAGAACTTGTTTATCTAGAAGGAAGAACTTGTTTATTTAGAATGAAGAACTTGTTTATCTAGAATGAAGAACTTGTTTATCTAGAAGGAAGAACTTGTTTATCTAGAAGGAAGAACTTGTTTATTTAGAAGGAAGAACTTGTTTATCTAGAAGGAAGAACTTGTTTATTTAGAAGGAAGAACTTTTTTATCTAGAATGAAGAACTTGTTTATCTAGAAGGAAGAACTTGTTTATCTAGAAGGAAGAACTTTTTTATCTAGAATGAAGAACTTGTTTATCTAGAAGGAAGAACTTGTTTATCTAGAAGGAAGAACTTTTTTATCTAGAATGAAGAACTTGTTTATCTAGAAGGAAGAACTTGTTTATCTAGAAGGAAGAACTTGTTTATCTAGAAGGAAGAACTTTTTTATCTAGAATGAAGAACTTGTTTATCTAGAAGGAAGAACTTGTTATCTAGAATGAAGACCTTGTTTATCTAAGAGGAAGAACGTGTTTATCCAGATTCTAGAAGGAAGAACTAATTAAACTACACCAAAACACCAAAGCAAGAAAACAGGATTCACCAACCTCCAGTGGCCTTGTCGGCATCACAGTCGAGAGGAAAACAAATCTGGAAATGCATTTTAATTTCCCCAAGATGAGAAAAAGCACAAGTGGTGTGTTCCTCATATTACTGTATAGATAAATTTATTCTCAATGGGTTCAGTGTTGGTTCAGTACAGCAGTAAACGTGAGTACTTAAAGAAATCCTGTCTTGTTCATTAGGGTCAGATTGGATATTCCCTTTCATCACTGATCCAAGACAGCAGTGAGAGGTGAGTTTGCTACAACTTATGTCTTGTGTGGATTTTAATATGAGATTAGTGAATATTTCAAAGGGAGTGAATCTCTTGCAGTAGTTGATGATATTACTGAAGAAAATGTCTGTCTGTATTTCAACCCCCCCTCCCCCCCGCACTTATTACAGATGGCGTACAGTACAGTATATAGTACTTTCTGAGCAATATGTGGAGCAAAGCTAAATCCATACAGGTAATGATGAGGAAAATAAGAGGTGGATACAAAAAAAGTGTCTCATAGTCACAGCAATAGGAGAATAAAACCCCAAATGATAATGTGGGTAGTTTATTGTTCTGCAGGGTGGTCACTACCTGGCTATCACAGCTCAACTGACGCCTCACCACCACCACCCTGGATGTTGCCGCCCTACACACCTACAGTAGTCTTGTTCCTCCTATGTGCTGCCTTATAAACATCCAACATGACCTTCCTACCTCAATGCCACAGTCCAACGCCTCACAAAACATATCTAGTGCTTTCATAGCCTCTCCTTTCCTTCCTCCCATACACCCGTGTTTCACAAGTTTAACTTTGTGTGTGTGTGTACATTGGGGCACCTCCCACACATGACCTACACCATGCTCGACCACCACCATAACACACGGCTACAATGTGATAAATATATCAGTTCAACTCTAAATCTCTTCTTTGTGTATGTGTATATATATACATGAATATACATATGCAAATATATACATACATACACACAGTATATTACATCATGATTTCAATGTGATAATATCCCTACTCTTCAATATACAGTACAGCACTAAGACTTACATTACCTGCACACTTACAGTACTGCAATATTTAAGGTTATAACATGTGCCCAACTTCTCTCGCAATATACAGCAATAAATAACACCACTTGCAATGCACCAGCAGTGTCTATATAATCTAAAGAAATAAATACCTATATGACATAAATAGCATACAATCTTATGGTTAAATGATGTCTTTTATAAATCATAAAATATACTACTGGAAACTATTGCCTTATGACCCATCGGGATTATGGTTGTGCAGGTTAATGTACCAGATTTTGCTGTAAGTTTCATAACAATTATACTTAACTTTTACTTCCATACAACACTCTTTGTAAATACAATATAAAATGTAAATAATACATTAAGACTTGCAATGGTAAATTACAGTTTCACTATCAATTCAAAATTACTAAAAACTAATATGATTGAAGGCTTATTATAATTCAAAATATGTACCCTGCATGTTTAAAAGTAATTTACTTAAGAGGATTTGCTGGTCTAAAATAACATTTGATAATTACAACAAATACAACCTAACAAATTCTCATAAAAGTCAGAGATCAACCAGAATATTTTCAACCATGAGGTAAACAAACAGTTTAAGTTTACTCGACAAAAAAAATCTACGCTTAATTATGTATAGTAATAAAATATAACTAAAACTGTATGAGTAAGTACCCTGTGGGGATGATGCTTCTCTTCTTTTGTCCAGGGCAACAAGAAGGACTCCAAGAAGCTGTCAAAAGTACAGCTACCGTGTGCTTACTGTGAAGGAGACACACATGAAGTTGTCTATGTGAGGTAATGGGTTATTGGCGAGAACTATGCTCTGAATATGCTATCTGATGATTGGTTGAGATGACCATGCATTCCACTATAACTAAAAGTGCTCATGTGAACCGAGTGAGTGTCAGGGTGAGTCATGGGTTAATTGTATTCATGATTGACTTTATGTCTTTGGGAAAATGGAAACTAAACTTGAGATAGGACTGAGTAGTGCATGGACAGTAATGACGCCAAGAAAATATGTATTATTTCAAACATATATATCTTTTAATGACAGTATAAAGGGCTGGGCACCATCACATCTCATGATAACACTATCCCTTTCTTAGGGCATTCCCCTTTGTGTAAAACTTTTATGGAAAAGTTTTGACATACTACTTAGTATCTGTACTTACAAAATCTTGCAAAAATACATTTCCACAAAAAGGGAACGTACCTTCACTCCCCCTTCCCATTCAAACACGACAAGTGAGTTCGTAGGTTTTCATACATTTTGAGCTAAAACATAGAATATGCACTGAAGTAGGTCCTGAGTGTATCTATAGATCTTGGAAGTCCTCCTGAGAATGGCCATCAATATTCAAGATAAAATCTGTAACAACTCATTGGCCAGAGTGGGGGAGGGGGGGATCGCAGTTGTGAAATAACGACAAGGTAGTGATGAAGGGTGATGATGATTTATCCTTATATTCTGCTCCTATTCTAGACAGTGGTTCAGTGAACAGATAATATTAGAAATATTTTTGCAACTCTGACATCAACAACTACAGTACTTGCATGAATGACCGAGCTATAAAATACCTTCTATACATCTTGGGATATTCAGTATGGTGCCTTCATGCAATCCAAAGAGAATGCTGCTGAGAGAGGAGACCTGCCAGTTTCCTGGTCTTTATACAAAATGTTCACAGTTTAAGTCTATTATTAACAGCTACTGTTTTTAATTAGTCCATGTGTCTTGAAGAAAATATCTAAAACAATGGATTGACCTACAAGGATGAAACTCGGCTGATGGCTTGGGTATTGGCCAAGGAAGAACTGTTTGATTTTGGAGTAAGGTCAAACATAAAGGTCACAAGTCACCGTCAAAGTTCTGCATCACACGGGGTTTGCGCTCTGATGTGCATCCCTCAAGTGAAGCACGCAGTTACCCCTCATAAAACTTTAACTTAATATATATAAATATTATATTTTTGAATTATTTTTACTGTTTATTCAGAAATGTTTACTTTACACTTAGGTGAATGACAGTTTGTATGAGCAATCCTGAGTCTTTTAAACACCTGAGGTTAAGAGCATAATTAGCTAATTCATAAAGTTAAACAGTGAAGATGACTGTCCATTTCTAGTAGTTTCAGGATCATTATCATTTAACACTATCTCAAGCAAGCAAATATCCAATTGAAAAATATTTGTACCACTTGATATATGTAGTACACACAACCGCACCATCCCAACCCTTACAAAGCACCAAAACCCCCATGTTCCCAATGTTTACTATTTTGCAGCCATCTTCTAGTCACCTCTGAGGATCCGTAATGACAAGAACAACACTGAGAGGACAGCTCCCAAGATTGTGAGACAAAGGATACGTCACTAAGACATTACAAACATGGGTTACAACCTAAAACCATTCCTCTAGGGTAAATATGTACTCGTTAAATCAATACACCTGCATAAAACCGGGTGAAGGTATAACACAGCTATCAAGGTTCCCAGCTTAGGTAAGGATAGAGCACCTAGTTGCTTTAATATATGTAATAAAACTTTCAACAACAACAATAACAAGATATTCTCTGATCCTCCCTATGTGGGTGAGGAGAGTCTGGTGCTGCCTGAAGATGAGGCAGATGTCCACAATCACACACACACACCACATCACCTACCCACGTCTCCAAGGACAATGTTGACAAGTACTCTTCTAGCATCACTACGACAGATTCCTCAATGGTCTCTTCCTAACGCTCGCTTTGTTTCACTTATTCTTAGTTCAAAAAGAAATTGTGAAGTTCTTTTACAGCATGAAAACCTGCTTCATGGATGGGTGGTTTCTTAAGAGCCTTGGTAAAATTTCACCTAGTTTCCAACTTAAAAAACTG
Source organism: Homarus americanus (assembly GCF_018991925.1). Lineage (NCBI taxonomy): Eukaryota > Metazoa > Arthropoda > Malacostraca > Decapoda > Nephropidae > Homarus > Homarus americanus. Next base: position 4,229,000 of record NW_024733231.1, read on the forward strand.
CTCCAGACACCACCTAATATTCCAGTTCAGTGACAATAATATTCAAAACAATTATAAGAATTACTACTTTACCATGAATAATTCACATATAGTCCATCAATAAATGTTACCTTTAGATTTTCCCGAATATAAACAACTAAGGAGGGCTGGCACACTGCAGGTCCCCTTTTAAGCCATTCCACTGTTTTGAAGATTATATATATCTATAAATCAAAGGCCCAACACAATTTCTTCTTGCACCAGTCTTATATGAACAATGCGTACAGTACAGATACAGCTCTGTGTGATAAAAATAAATCCAACACTCCTGGGTATATTTGGTATGATGCTAGATGGTGTTGTAGAAGAATTAATAAATAAATTATAAGTGAGCATGGAAGTGGTCATGATGTAGGTCAGGATGGTTGCAGTGGCGGAAGCAATCGCCCGTTTAAGGCCATTTTACCCCCCAAAAAAAAATTACAACATAACATCCAGGTAAGTGGTGGAGCTCAGCTAGCATACCGTGATCACAGCTCTACATATTTTATACATCTGTACATGCAACGCAATAGTGCTGACACCAACACCAATTCTGATCCTCACTTGAGGTCCTCCAAACACAATGTCTCACCGGTTGCGAACTGGAGCGGAGAATTAACTGAATTTACATGTGGATCAAAAAGGGTGCTCTTGTCACAGAAGCTGTTCCTTATTCTTGTACATGATCCTTGCTTTGGGGAGGCAAAAAGCAAGAGTTTCAAATTGAAGAAAATATTTATGATTATTGTTTTAAACAGATGAACGACAAAAGTGTCTTCACTCCGTAAACACAACACTGGTAAGACATAAGGTACTTCATTTACAAAAAACTTCGGTAATATAAAATGCACAGGTCTAATTACTGAAAAATGTTTTGAAATTTACAAGGTTCTGAACATGCCATCCATTACCAGTATGAAAAGTACAAAATATTTAAAAACAGGCAATCAATAGAATGTTTATAAACATATTACAAAGTATAGCACTCTAAACATGGAAACAATGTACTTGTGGCAATAACTGTAACACTGCTCTAAATATGACGAGACACAGGAAAATGATCCTCACGACTCTTCTTCAATGGCAGAAGCTCTTACTTCCCCCACTGAAGTGTGAGCCAGAGCCACACAACCCGTCCTCACCATGATTGATGGATTTGTACCAGTCACCGGAGCTTGACACTAGCTCACGTGTAGCAGCTACCAGCCTTCATAACCAAGAAAATGCCACCCTCTACCTCTTTGTTGCTTCGCTTAATCTCATCAATAAAACTCAGCTAGTCTTTTTTTTTTCGCTAGTCTAATTCTACAAATTTCCCAAAGCTATTATGTTCATTTTCGATCAGGAAATAATAATAAAAAAGCACTGAATTTTATAATTATTCAACAAGTAGCACCAGTATTTGATGGACCAGTTACCTCTGTTGGTAAAGGCTACTTTGCAATATTTCTAGGAACAAGACTGGTGCTGGCAAATCTTGGTAAACCAAAAGACAGTAAATAACAAATCAGAATTGTATCAGTCTCATGGTAATCACAAACACTGTACAGAACAAGCAAGCAGAGTAAAGGTCTAGTACTGCATATCATACCATCTGCTTTGTGATCATGAAATTAAAATCTCAAATGTATTATCCTACATAAACCATTTACAGTATAGCCATTTATGCCTGTATATAAGACATTACATAACAACCTACCAATATATAGGCATAGTACAGAAGCAAACTTGGCTGCAATGTTTTTAGTTGTTCCTTAAGTCTTGTACATAAACCTTGCTCAAGAGACAAAGTAACAATTTCAAAGTTTTGCTACAGTTGGGGTGGCTTACAGTAGGACATTCATTGAGGAACATAATCAAAAGTGCTCATACATCACCCAGAAGTTTTGAGAAAAGTTAGCACATACACAGTTGTCATGTGACTTTATTTGATAATGAGACACTCTTAATTCCTTACAAATTCCAGGGATCACCAGAGAAAATTCCTCAAGGGTGGAAGTATCCGAAGAGGTTTATCGATGTGACAATACTAGCTTACACACTCAGAGTTCAATTACTTGATAAACCAACATGACGGCTGACCCCAAGAAATACTGGCATTATCGGAGGCAATTACCGTTTACCGTCACTCATATACTGTATCTGGGAAAAGACTATAAACAAATACATTTTTTACACACCTTACGAATTTTGAAGCATGGCGGACATTTTTTTTTCTGCAGCGCAAAGAATCCAAGCATGGCGGAATGAAAACAAAACATGGCGGCCCCTTGTGGTGATCCCCGAGCTCATCTGCAAGGTTCTGTACTAAAAACTTTTGCACGCGAGTTCTTTAAGACAATGACTTTGTAAATGACTTTTCAGACGATGATAATTTTTCTGTGTATTCAAAGGAAGGCCCAAAGATTCCCTTAAGAACATATAGAATTAAAAAAATATCTTAAGAGAGAGAGAGAGAGAGAAAAATAAGGGATAGGACATTCAAGAAGGGAAAATAGGTAATTCAACACGGAGTTTATTTTTTGTACTTGTGAGCCCATAATATTTGTTGACACAGTTATATCAATTTAAGACTTGCTATGCTAAAACACACACCACACTTGTCCTTGATATCTGAAAAAGTATTTACCAGTATTTTCATGATTCTGAGAAAGACTTCATAGGAAACTCTCAATATGTCTTTGTTGATCATAAGTGTAGTTTGCCTCTGTTAAAATCCAAATGATGAGAATTTAAACATGAGAAACAGAAGAGGGAAAAGCAGAAACACAGTACCTTACAGTCGTGCCCACAACATGCATACCACATCTCACCAACTACAAAATGCATCTCATCCTCCTCAGGACACTGGAGTGGCTATAATTTGCACATAAAGACAACTCTTGATTTGTGATATGAACATTCAGGTGTATGAAGATTTATATTTCTATGGCACAATGATGATCTCATTAAGTAAGATGTTTTAGTACTGTTTAAAGCTTTTGTGTGGAGAAAACAATCAAAATAAAGTGTTAAAACATAATAAAGAATCTCTTGTAAACCACATTAATTACATTGTACAGTATTGAATCAATGATTACTCTCACTGCATTCTTAAAGGGGGTTACACTAATAAAGCAGCTTCAAACGAGGTAATGCAACACATATAGAGTACAGTACAGTATATCACAACTGACCACAAGACATTAAAAGAAATAAAAGCTAAAGCTGTCTGCTATTTCCTTTAATGTTCTGCTTGTAGTTGATTTACCAGCTTACATGACACAGTAAATATATTTTATCAGAATGACAGAAAACATTAAAATAATATTAATATATATTTGATCAAACTGAGACTTGTATCACAAACTCTAAAGAAAATTTCATGTACCTGTAGTTAATGAAAATGGTAATTTTAATTACTGACTTCACTCTAAACCATTACAGGTATTTTGTTAACAATGAAGTAATTTCCATATAACTACTGTACTGCAATTTCAAAACAAGAAAATAAAAGATGTCCATAATTCTCTTTGACAAAAAATAAGGAAATTTTTTTGATATTAAAAATGGGGAAGTGATCCTGTTATCCTATTTTCTAGCCTAGTCTATAGCCATGTTGCTGCTGTGTGTGTGCTGGTGGTGAAGAGAGAGCTCCATCCTTCCCTGTCACATTAATACACCTTAAGTGAGGAAGATTAAATGCCAAGGTTACCTTCTCAGGCCACGACCTCTTAACAGAGCATGTTGTCAACACAATCAGTATACACACTCACCTAAGTACATCCACTATGTTTCCAGGAACAATCAGTCATCTTGATTCACATTCAGTTTCCAAGGTAACCGTGCAAGAACCTAAGGTAGGGAGAGGGAGGCCGAGCTGCTTGAGTATGAGCTTCACTAAAAAAAATCAGATTTTAGGATCATTCTCCTATACAGTATGTAGCTGATGCCCTCTGAAGCAGCTCTTGTTACAACAGCCATCACAAAAAATTGAAAATGGGAGTACAAACTCTTCAGGACTGGAAGAGCTACTTCAACCATGCAGCACTGAAGGACTTGAGTACTGTGTCAACCAATGACATCCTGAAGCCTCTAGGAACATTAGCAGCCATCGGTATTCTGAGTCTCAACAACAGTGGGCATAATGTGTTCTCTCGGAGACGGGTCATAGTGAAACCGTCTCCAAGATCCCTTGAACCAGTCCAGTGCAGATTGAGTTAGAAGAAAGTGAAGGCAGAAGGGAAAAAGCCCCACTAAACTCCACTCAAGATAAATGATGCCAGACCCAGAGCAGGAGGCAATACAACAACATAGTCTACACAGCAAAGACCCTCGGGTATTTCACCCTTAAAACAAAAAGTAACTTACCCCATCAAAAACTAGGGACCCATCAGGACCTTATAAGATCTAAACATGATGTACAGTATATAAAATAGTACCTGCTGACACAACAGTGCAAGAGGCTTCAGAAAAAGATGAAACACGAGAAAAAAACAATTCTTCCTGCGCCAAAGAGACGCGACAAAATGTGAAATGCCATGGCACAGTTTAAGCTTTCAAACAGCCTGGAAATGGAAGGAGAAGATGGATGTCAAATTCCAAAATTTCCAATCCAAGTTGAAAGCAACCAGCCAATGGGTAGTACACTGTGGGACGGGTGATAAACAAGCTGGAAACTTGTGATCACCCACCATTGATAATAAATCCATTAAGTAAATCAGGAAGTAACAACAGATAATGTACCTAAATAAAGCATCTGCCCAAATGTTCAACACTGTTGTCTGGAAGACACAAAAGACCTCCCCACCAAAATAAAGGAACCAAGCATTCCCATTAGTTAAAAGGGAGGAGTTTAAGATTGGGTGACCACATCTCCTTTTCCTTACGTCTAATGGCGATTTATACGAGAAAATTACAACCAGGTACACTAAATCACCTTAGACACCAAGAGTCCTGAGAAGGCAACCTTTGCATCTACTCTCCTAACCTTGAGTACAGTACAGTACTGTACAGCGAGTGTAACAGGGAAGGACGGGAGACCAGAAGATCAGCCCAGCTACCCAGGGGAGTAAGGTATAATAGTCAACACCCCACTACTCCAGGCACACACAGTAATAACAGTCATCTGGCAGAGGGCATCAGCTAGAAATGAGAGCCAGTGAGGTAAATTGTGTATGATTAATACATCATATAAATGACACTGATTACAGTTAGTGACAGCACTGCTGCCACAATTTCTCTGAACTTAGTAGATGGCTAAATAACTGCCTAGTCAACACAACCATACTTAATTGCTGCTGTAGAGGTAAAGTACAAATTTTCTTACTGTATCACATTGAAAATTCATTCAAGGACTTAGTACTTTTGCCTAGTTTTCTAGCCGGTTCCCGGAGAACCCGACGAGGTTAAAGCCTTGGAGTTAATCGTGACCTCTGCTGGTTCTTGCTTTGATCCCCAGGCAGGTCTTGGTTCGTACTGCTCGGTAGTGATGCGGATCTCGTCACTGTGGGTGGAGTCTGATGACTGTGTTGTCAACTCACTGTCCTCACTGTCAGAGTCAAAGCTACCATTTTCCATAGCAGCGAGTGGTGCTCTCTTTGGAGGCTCATTCAATGGGAGCAAATCTGTCTGCTGTAGAGTGCATGGTAGAAGTGGAATGGAAGGCAGTGAACTTTGCATGGTACTGTTGTCTACAGATAATCCTAGGCTTGTGTCCTCTTGACTAGTGCTGTCCACTGACGAGCTCAATAATGAGTCTCTATCGCCCTCGGGATGTGGACTGCTTGGACTTGGTGATGGACTCCCACCCCCCCTGCTACACACACCCTCATCAAGAAATCCACTATCAGTCAAATCACTGGAACTTAGAGAGTCAGAGTCCTTGTCACTCTTATGACTCTCAACTTGACTGGGTTTATACACAGCCATATTTCTCTGTGATACCAGCTCTCTGCGTTGGCACTCCGAGGAGGATGTTTTGAGGCTGACGGCATCCACAAACACATCGTCACTATCTCCATCTGACTTGAGTCTGACAACGTGACCAGATAATGGACGTTGTGGTAAACGTGACTGATCCTCTGGAAGACCAACTGACTTACAACCTACAGATTTATCCAACTCACACTTATTTTCTTTATCTCCGACTCTTTCCATGACCACTGACGATGGTGAAGTTTCCTCCACACTAAAACCTCTTTCTACTCTAACTGGAGAAGAAATGACAATTTTTGGCCCAGAAGCAGAATTAGTACAAGTGAAACTAGTACCAGACATGCACGTTACTTTCCCTTGTTCGGAAGGTAAGCTTTGAGAGCCAGATGGTTCTGCCACCCGAGTTACGGTGAAGCGGCCACCGGTACTGGCCCTACTTGGCCTCATAGAATTCTGTTTTGGTGGCAGACTAAGATCTCCTGCAGACATACTTCTTCCTGATTGGGAAACAGGAACTGAACTGCAAAGAATTGTGGTTTGGCTACAACCTGATATTAGTTCAGGGGAACTCTTGGCGGCCTCGTTGACTCGGAAAACCCTAAATCTATTTTTGAGGGGACTGGGTACCGGACTGGGTGATGGACTGGCACAAGGGCTGGGAGAAGGACTCGGGAGGGGGCTTGGGGCTGGACTCGTATATTTCTGCTTTTCTTCTTCTCCTCTATTTGGTCCTTCAATTTTATCAACAACAAATGCCTTGTTTGGCGTCGTTTCACAAGTGAGCGAAATTTTTCTGATTGCTCCACTAAGACATAATCCTTCATTTGGAGATTTAACCTGAGGACATCCTTGGTTGTTTTCTTTAGCTTGCTCTTCTGAAGCACGCAAGTGACTTCGAGTTAAGTTACGCTGGCAGTATTCTTTTATATCTTTCTGAAGGGTAAAATGTTGCTCTGCTAATTCTGCTGCTGGCTCACTTCTTGGGTCTGAGTCAATGTCCATCTGGATGATGGTAGAGTTCAGACGCAGAGAGTGAGCCAGAGCCATTAGACCGGCCACGCGTATCGGGTTTTCCCGCAAGTCAATGTGCTGAATGGCCATGTTGTCCGCCGTATACTCGGCAAGGGCCACAGCTCCTTCGTCCGCTATTCGGGCTGCTTGCAGACCCAAACGAAGTAAGGCATGATTTCTGAGCAGTGACTCTTTTAGGCGTAATATTCCTTCACTAGTCAAGTTATTTCGTCCCAGATTTAACGTTTCCAAGGTTTTAGTTACTGTGAGCATCCCAGCCAAGTGAGATGCTGACTGCTGGGTGAGGTGATTGCTCCAAAGAATGAGAGAGTGGAGACCCATACAACCTTTCTTATTGGTGGAAACATTGGTCTCAGTCTGTTGTTGTTGCTGCAGCTTCTGTTGCTCTGCTATACCTTCACACACGTGCCCACATCCAGCATCTTGGACGTTGTTGTTTCTTAAATCCAGGAGACGAAGAGTACTGTTAGCACGAACTAGGTTACCAAGTTGTATGCAGTCATTGACACCGAGTCTATTTTCTGCCAAATACAATTCAGCTAAAGTATCATTTTGTCTGAGTGCAGCGGTCAGCATGATGAGAGGTCGACCGGTCAAGTTACAGTTTTCTAAGTGGAGCGTGTGCAACCGAGCTCCAAGTCGCAGCGCTCTACCTAATATAGGCATGTTGGTCTCATTCAAATTTGTATTGCGGGCATCGAGATACTCAACAGATGGAGTACGTTTCAGCATTCTAGAACAAGCCTGCCACCCTCTAAAGCCAATTTTTCCATTACATGAAATATTTAGCTGTGTTGCAGAGTCATAAAATTCAATCATATCAAACAGGGGTATAGCAGTATCATCATCAAGAGAGCAACCTTCCAGATCTAGGATCTTAAATTGTACTCTTCTGAATATTTCCTCCAAGCCTTCACACTGTCCTCCCTCCAATTTTTGACCGCGAAGACTGAGGCATTCCACACGTCCTGCAATGGCCAATGGCAAGGCCTTAATTTGTTGTAACACTCCGGGAAGAGGCTGAGTACGGTGCCGCTCGCACGACGATCTGTACGCTGCTGCTATCTCTTCTACTGTGACTCCTGCCATCTGTTGCCATGGATTAACTGGCTCTAAATAACTAGAGATCAGATGGGTTTCGTCTTCGGGGAATGAAACTCTCCGAGCTCGACATCCCTGAGATCTCAGTATTTTACGTGCCGAGTTCGAAGCTGAAGGAACAGGAGTGGAGGGAGCTGAGAGTGGCTGAGCTTTCAAACCTTTCCCATCATTATCAATACTCAACATTTTACCAGTCTGTTCTCTCTCACATAAATGATATTCAACTTGTCTTCTCTGCACTGAAATCACTTTACTCTCATCAAAGTGGTTTCCTCTTTCTGTTCCCACATGGCGTTCCTCATCACTGTCAACTATCCTTACATCTTTAAACAAGTCCTCCGTGACTTCTTCTCCCATCGATATATTATTATTTGTTTTTTCATCATTTTTGGCAAGCACATTGGAACATATATTTACACTAGTGGATGATATCAGTCTACTACATTCAATATTGACATCCATGTTGTTCATTTTTGTAGGTTGAGGTTGTGAGGTGTCCATCAAGTGTTCACTACATACTCTAACTTCGTCGTCCTCAAATTCATCAACAACCAGCTTTACACTCTTCTTGGTCTCACTCACATAAGACTCCTCAACACTCTCACTATCTACACTATGACTTACAACTACCTTCTTAAAATTACAAGTGTCATCAGAAGACATAGATTCAACCTTTACAGATATAATATTGCCCTCGGAATCTCTCTCACCGCTGTCGAAATCTTTACCGGCCAGTTCAGAGACACCCGAACTGACTCGGGAAGAATTACCAAGTACATGGCTAAGTTCACTCTTTACCTCACACACTGCAGAGAGAAATTCACTTTGAGCATCTTTAAATGCAGTTTTTAACTCATTACCAACACCTCCTAATTCTACAAAAGCTGATGCTACTTCACCAGCAATATTCTCATAGACAGAAGCCTCCGGTGTCTCTTTTGTCTTTGTTTCCTGCCCATCTTCAGCACCTTTTACTATTAATTGTTTTCCTTTATCAGAAACATCTATTTCACTGTGTCCACTTATGCACACTTGTTCTTCACAAGCATCATTTCCAGTTAGTGAGTGTGTCACCTGTGTTTTACCTTCACCAGGCACCTCCTTGGTGCACTGTTTTGTGTCCACTGAAGCATCGTCAAGATGCTCTTGGCCTTCCAGTAGATCATCACTCAGAGCTTCAGCCTTGCTAGTACTGCTCATAATGCTCCCAACGTTGCATATGTTCACTGCGATGCAAGAGTTTGCTAAGCTCTGACAAGCCACAGTGACTCTTTTTACAACAGTGCTTTCTCAGTTCATTTACATATATGGGATCACAGTGAAGAACATCACCAAGTTCACGTTGATGGGCAAGTTCGTGTAAATATACAGAGTCACAGAGATTTCTAGGCTTTAACATGTGCCTTCTGTGGTACGACGCAAACCTTCTAGTATCCAGAGCACTGTTAGTTCTCATGACAGAGTGCAACAATTTCTTTATACAATATTCATATGTCAGTTGCTTATGCCAGCTCACTAACCTGACCATAGAACCAAGTGTTAAAATGCAAATTCCAAAAAATCTTTAAAGTAAATTCTATAAATATATTTATTACACACTAGTTACTAAAATATTATTGTATAAGATAAGACGAAAGTGTCACTTGAGGGGGAGGTTGAGTGGGAAGCGGCTGCGAATGTACTCATCAGCCTTTTCAGCAAGTTCTAAGTTCAAGGTATTGCATTCACGAAGAAACTGAAAGGAAAAGATGGCAAATTATTTTTTTAAATGCTACAATTACATAAAAAAATTACATTATAAAGTGGTTTGTCCCATATAAAGAATGATGACTGAACAGAAGATGTTAGTTTACAAGTGTGGTGAGGTCTGTCAAGGCAGAATTGTAATGCAAAATGAATGTCCCCAGCTGCACTGTACTAGATACTTATTATGTAACCCTGGCAACAAACTGAGGTGTGATGATAGTATGGACAGAAGCTGCATGTTGTATAAAGGCATAACAAATGATAATGTGCCGGACTGTTATTTTCAACGCTGACCCCAAAGATTCATCCTGTTCTCTCTCACATAAAAGGACCACACAAGCCCTTTATAGTGGTTTATGAGCACTGTAAAGGAAGCCTCGCTATCCAATAAACCAAAATATATATGAATTAATTACAGTACAGTAAAAGGAATATAATTGCACATCCAATAATCATTTTCAGAAGACAGAAACACGTAGGTAACTCACCTTAGCTATGATGAGTGGTTTGCCATTTATTACGTCCAGCTCACCAAAAATAACTACAATAGAGAAATTCAGGTTGCTGCAGCTGCCCAGTAACTCAACATTTACCTGCCAAGAATGAAGGTATAGTGATTTAATTCACTAAGAATGAAGGTATAGTGATTTAATCCACCAAGAATGAAGGTACTACAGCAATTTAATTCACCAAGAGGTCTGCAGTTCTTTACTAAAATCAACAGCAGTGAAACCTAGATATAACGGACTTCTCTATCCATATAATCCGCTAGATGAAGGTGCCATATCTAACGGACCCTCGATATAATTGAACTTCCCAAAGCATATAGACCATTAAATTGAGGTTTCACTGAATATATATAAAACAAAGTATTAGTAAACAATCTGAAAGTTAAAAATGTCCGTGAATTAATTTAGACGCATGTAAAGTCTCTAACATAAGTCCAGTCGCCTCACTTGATGCTTCACAACCCCCAAAATTAAGATTCATGTACCGAAAGCAATAGACAATACTGTATTAGCTCCATGCCACCTTCAGGATACTTAATTCAGTATATTCTGATATTATGCAACACTGAAGTCAATTAAATATACTGCAACAGCTTCACTAAACTTATTATTTTATTCATGTTCTGAGATCACATTTATTCCTTGTATAAATAAAGATACAACATTCAACATAATAATGAATTGCTGTTTATAATTCTGTACAGACTGATGATTTTATCTTTATATTAAATACACAAGCAATAGAATGTAATGGCTCACACAGGTAAACCTTAGTTTATTTCACCTGATGATTAAAAACCCTAACACTACCTGGAAGGGTTAGGTTAGATTGGGTTAAATTAGGTGAGGTTAGATTAGCATTAAGGTAAGGTAAGCTGAGGTGTCTAATCTTCAGGTAATCACAATAAGAAGCATTAATTTTATATTTAAGGGATCACCTGAAGAATCTCCTTGCCAGCTTAATTCACTTAAAGATTAACCACCCTAATGCTAACCTAACCTAACCTAACCTAGCTAAAATTAACCTAACCTAATCAAACCCAACCTACCCTAGCTAAACCTAATTTATTCTATTCTAACCTAACCTTATCCCCCAAAATAGTGTAGAAACAGACGACGTATGTTATATAAATCAACAAGTATTTAATATTAGATGTATGGTAAGAATGTCATTTTCTTGGTCTGAATTTATTAATATTTTATCATCAAATTTTATAGAAGGAAAGTTTTGTTAAAAGTCAAGATTCATTAATTTTCATACATTCCTGGAAACAGAAAATTTTAACCTTTGATAAAACTGAATTTCCATAAACAGTTTGAGCAAATGGTAGGAATTTTAAAATTTTTTCTTGTATATAGTTTGAAGTTAAGTAATATTATGGCAAAAGGAAAGAACAATTCTACCACTGCCATGCATTGTATATATTTTCCACAACATTAATTTATTCACCTGATTAAGGTATGTGTGTGTGTTTATGTGTGTGTGTTTGTGTGTGTGTGTGTTCTCAGAGTACCACAATTAGTTACTTTCGAGTGTGTAACGGTAGTTCTTGAGGATGAAGCACCACCTAACATGTCACCAACACCTGTACTTGATATTTACTGACTCACATCACACAACTATATGAATAATAATCACCAAAGATAACTTCAAAGTTTTCATTATTGAGTCGAGGTCAATCCTGACATATTTGCTCTCTACAAATATCTCAACCAAGATTGATTTTCCTGTAGTGTCAAGAATCATTCATTCAGAAGCTCAATATTACTCGAAACACAAAACAGCATTTTTTATATACATTAAAAATGGTGGATGTCTTATTTGTGGCCAAAACATTATTATTCACTTCTTTTAATATATATTTTCAAGTCACCAACTATTTCTGTGATTTTTCGTATGACAGACATGAAATATGACAACAAAACTCCTGTCACAATGGTCAATTAATTTAAAAGTTGCCATTGTAAAATGAAAAAATGGCCACAGGTTGGGGGGGTTGCAAGCAGCAACCATCTTACCTCGCGCCACATTATTAACCAGGTGTTCCTCCACAAACCTTTAACTTAGTGCACTCAACAACAGGTGTGAATCATTAGCTTAACACAGGCAAGGTTTACAGGGTGTCGGGGGGGGGGAGTAAGCATTAGTAGAGAGGTGAAGGAAGGATCTCACCCAACAAAGCATTCAGTACGACTTGGCCAGCAACGTTGCATGAGGTCACTCTTCAATACAATCACACACACGTATATATCCCGCCGTGTACACGTCATTACCTTCACAACATTCGGTGTTGACTATAAAGCTCACTCTCCAGTTAATCACTTGTCTTATTTTTGTTGATGTTTGGTTGTTTTCGTGATCAGCTGTTCGGCTGGAAAACTCCCAAGCTGGCCGTCGACCTGCCTACCTACTGCCGCCACCAACACACTACCCCTCACAATACTACCACCATTATTATCTCTCCCCTCTACCTCCCTCACACAATTTCCTCTTAACCAAACACCGTAAAATAATTCATAAGGTAGTTTCAAACACCAAAAAAGAGAAACTCCATCAAGAATAACGAAAAAATGAATAACACACACTTCCATACATTTCAACAACTGGCAACTATTACCACTGTTGCCATGGCAACTTTAGGCAACGTTGCCACATCTACCACACCACTACAAGCATTACTACTACACCTACACACCTCAAATATTATCACATGTGGTCAATTAATCTTAAACTAATGGTGTCCTTAATGAGGAAATAAGTATCTTAATAGGAATATACAATCAACAGCAATCCCCAGAGTCCCTTTACACACACACAAACACACGCAAGAACACATGATATTTACGCACAAAAATACCTTCACCCCAGGGTCCTCTATGACGAAATAGCGGCACCTTATCCCATTCACTCACTCCCTCACCTACTCACGCTAATAAACAAAGAAATATCCAACCACAGCGTATACAGTAAGTACATCTGTCATTTCTCCCTCGCAAGGCTTCACGAAAGTATGTAAAAAGTGTCAAGGTATTTTATGAAGGTGAAATTATTGCGTATTCAGATATCTTTTACATACAGATAAATATTGAGTAAAATCTTGACAAATAATGCAGGTACAGGTATACAAACAATGTACTACTAAGACAATGCAGGTATACAATGTAAATAATGCAAGTAAACAAACAATTTTCATGGACAATACAGGTAGAAACCAATGTCGGTATACAAATGTAATAATTATCTAACTAGGTATAAAATGTAGTGTGTGAGAGAGAGGAACCTTTGACGTAACTTACAAGTATATGCAATAAACAGAAATGTCTGACGTCACAAATACCCACCCAATCAGCAAGAATCTCCAATCAAAAAGAATCTCCATCTATCCAATCAGTGAGAATCTCTTACGTCACAACTTATCTATCCAATCGGCGATCGAGAATCTCCAATCAAAAGGAATTGCCATTCTCGTCTTTACAATCAGTGTCTTCACTTATCGTGTTATCAGTTGCAACATCAGCCTTGAGTTAGTGTACACACGCGCACTTAATCTAATGGTGTTCCTTGTTGACCGCCTTACCTCCTTCATTATCAGTGGAGCAAGCAACGGGGAGCAAGTTAGTGGCATTCTACTGGCGCGCTGATATAAAAAAATTAATTTGAGATAAATAATGGTGCTCTGACGTGATAAAGTCGATTCTGTGATGAATGGTGGAGCTGACAAAATAATATTGACTTATGAGATGACTAATGGCGCTCTGACACACTACACAAACGTTCATTGTTATTGTTTACATCCGCAACGTTCTCACTTCTCGTATGAACAGCTGAGAGGCTAACAGATACGACCACAACCTTATCTCACAAATATATTCTTATTAATGTCCGCACAAGATCTTCAAAGAATAAATAAATTAGAGAGGGAAGTTTTCATTGCCACACACACCTCAAAAAACTCAAACACGAAGATGAACCAGTGATAAATAACATGGTAATCCCTCTATCTTCACCGCCCTTAACTTAATGCTAAATAACGTCAAAAGTCACGACAGACAGACATTCATCCACAATTCATAAAACATCAAGAACGATTACTTACATACTTTAATAATACCAATAATAACTTTACGGCATATACTGTATATTCGTTAATCTTATACCCGAGGAAGGTGTCAGGTTTGATTAAGTAATGTTTGTATGTCCAATGTTAATCTCCATCACCTTACTGGTGATATTGATAAGCACATGATATCTTTGTTAAGCTGTCCTTACCCCTATATTAGCTTACTGTTTACCATAGTTTGTATACCTACACTATGTACATTGTTTACCTACACTGTTTATGTACATTGTTAGGATACCTTACTTAAATTTAGTTACCTCCTGGAAACGGCTTAACACTGGACACGAATGGCGAATCAGTGAAAAGTTAGAATTATCAGTGAAAAAATAAATGACGTATAAACTGAAGCATAAAACTTGAGAAGTAAAACTGAAAACAATCAGTTCTAATCATCTCCAATCTCTTGTAACCGTCTACAAACATGTCCAATCGTCTCCAACCACCTCCAATTATCTCCCATCACCTTGATGCGTAATTGCGTATCCTATGTAAAACAAAAAATCACCCTGGTATGTTTATGTCTATCCTAGCTAAAAAAATTAAACTAATACAAATACTCCTCAACGTGCCTACAGAAGCCGTAACTAATTTCCTCAAAGGCCATTGAAAGTATTCCTGAAAATGTCTAAAAAGTAGCCCCCAAAAGAATGATCATGGCCCCAAAGTGGTCATAAAAACGTAGTCGTGAATACCAAAGTAGCACCCGTCTTCAGATAAAGGTGGTGAGAATAATTTAGCAGCAAGTGGCTCGGAGACCTTCAACTGTGACATTAAAAACACAGGAGTTGTGTAGGTCTGTCTGCCTTTCTCACTCACTCGCCCTTGTCTCACTCACTACTACTGTGTCTCACTCATTACTACCGTCTGTCTCACTCTATGTCTGTCTATCTCACTCACTCATTCATTCATTACTGGCTTCACTCATGCATTCGTTACTGTCTGCCTGTCTCACTCCTGCCAACCTCACACACTCACAATGGGAAGGACGGAGGAGGAAAATTAGAGAGAGGAGGGAGGTGTAGAGGGGAGTGGGAGATAGAGAGGCGGGTAGGAGGTGCAGGTGTGGTTGTCTTACATCAGCACCTTAATAAGACACGCACCTGATCACAAAACACCTGGGAAGCCTCAACGTTGGCAAACACCCGCCAAGGACAGATTCACCAAGTTTCAACAAGTTTCTCCAAGATTTCAGTAAGTTTTCCTAAGTTTCAGTGAGTTTTCCCTAAGTTTCAATAAGTTTCAGCCACAGTATCAATCGACATATTAGATGGTGTGTAGAATGATATTTATAATGATAATTAAACAAATGTCTGTCTCTCATCATACGAGTATTTCTGTAATGTTTGAGTCCTTCACATGTACACACACCTACATCATAGTTACATATATACTGTGTACATAGTGTCACAAAGGCAAATTTGTTTAAGCTAATTTTCCTTACAAACCCAAGTATTATTATTATTATTATTATTATTATTATTATCTCTCGCCTAAACCCTAAAGCACTTCTGGCGTGACAAGTAACACACCGTGATTATGTGGGTAAATACGACTGGTCACGCGCTTCGCCACACTGTAATTTGTCTCTGGTCTGACCTAGATTATGGTGAACTGACTTCCAGTTGCGTATGAAGGATGGCAACTGTACACACACTCCCCCACCAACCTCCCACACAATTTACACTCCTCATCGCCCCCCTCACAATTTACACTCTCCACCAAGCTCCCAAACAATTTACACTCCCCCACTATCCTTCCACACAATTTACACTCCCCAACAAGCTCAACACAATTTATACTCCCCACCAACTTCCCACACAATTTACACTCCTCATCGCCCCCTTTACACCACCCCAACCTCCCACACAATTTACACTCCTCATCGCCCCCCACAGCCACACCAACACCACTCCTCATCGCCCCCCCTTCAGTTCATACACCACCCCACCAACCTCCCACACAATTTACACTCCTCATCGCCCCCCTCACAATTTACACTCTCCACCAAGCTCCCAAACAATTTACACTCCCCCACTATCCTTCCACACAATTTACACTCCCCCACTATCCTTCCACACAATTTACACTCCCCCACTATCCTTCCACACAATTTACACTCCCCACTAAGCTCCCCACAATTTACACTCACCACCCCAATTCTCCCTGAGCCCAGATGATTAAAGAGGTATCACTTAGCCATGGAAAATATGGTCTGTACTGTACACGGATGATGGCTGCCGTCCCTTGATTTAACCTCCACTTATGATGGCCGTTGTTTAAGGGTTTGTGTACGTATATTACCTTCGACAACCTAGGCAAAGGTAGTTATTCGCTCTCTAGTTATCTGCATGAAAATAGGTCCAATGCGTTGTTTATTTTATGAATTATGACGCATAATGCACTGTGGAATAGATGACTACCCAGGGGAATAACAAATGTAAAATCACATAACAGTGTTTGTGATTTATTCATAATAGCGGAGGTTTTGCTAATCATTTTCGCTCTGTCTCCCATTGCAAATAAACACACGATTTAATTGTTCCTCAATATACAGGTATACGGTACTTACAGTATACAGTACAGTTGAGTCTGGATTTATGGGGTTTTGGTTTACACGTTTTGTCATTTACGCGGTGCCTTGCCAGAATTGAAATGCTTGATTTACACGGCAAATTTGGTCATTTACGCGGGAAGCAGCGCGGGCAGGGTGCACACAAGGTCCCCCAGTCATCAAAACATTACCGAATTCTTCACCTGCCACCCACCACAGCCGGCCCAAGTCAGTGATAGTGAGGATATGGACTTATGAGGACTTTGAGGGGGTTTGACAAAGAGGCCCTGCAAGCCTCTGTGGTGGATAGTGATACAATTGATACAAGTGATACAGGTGAGGGCCAATAATCTGCCCTCTGCCTCGGAACCAACCCCCCATCCCCGTGTGCCCAGCCATCTTTTCTACTAATGTAAGTGTTAAAAAACCTAATATTATTGATATTTCTCGTAATTATTAATTGTGTGTGCATACCATCATAAAATTAACGTACGTATTGTCGGAAAAAGTGGAGTTTGGGGGTCGGCCCAGTCTCTATTTCAATTAATCCCACATGTTCTGTTATTTCATTTACGCGTTTCTTGTTTTACGCGGTACTCCACGGGTTCAATTGACCGTGTAAATGAAGACCCAACTGTACAGTGCATATATAGTGCTGAATAAAATCAAATGGCATTAGTCAAATACAGTACTGTATCAAAAGTGGCATCACAGAGTGAAAAGGTTAAATTTGAGAATTAGCTTTTTAAAATGCAATACAGTACTGTAGTGTATATGTACAGTACTGGCTCCAGAATATATCTGTACCTTCATCAGTACTGATCAAGTCCGGTCTTGAATGAGATCACACTCGGTGCTGTTCCAAGAGTTCACAACTATTACAGTACAGTACGACAAAAAAGTTTGCCCCCACAGTTTTCTGAGCTGGTGGCTTCTTCAACTAAGCTGTGACCCCTAGGGGGCATCCACCAGCTCCAAGTATGAACACTCAACTGAGTAAGTATGAACACTCAACTGAGTAGTTTGGTAATGGCTGGAAATGTAACCCAACTTTTACTCTGGAAACTTGTCCTTGTTAATACTGTACTGTACCAGTTTCACTTGCACAAGCCCGAAAAATTATTTAACTAACCGTTCATACAAGATCGTCATATGTTGGCATAAACTATGTACCATACAACAAGTAAGTTTGTCATAATTCACGAAACAAATTCATAACCCAAAGGGGGATTTGCTATTCATGCATACAAGCACCTCCCTGTTCTGATGGTGAGTGGCCAGACAGGTGGTGGTGATCCCAGTTCTTAGTGCTGAGTAGATAATACATCACCCTTGGCAAGACACTAGTCCACCAGTGACATACGTACCCAATAGTGTACAATGTAACTATTCATTTTACTGTTGAGTGTGAAGGAGTGAAAGTACAGGTACACATCCCAACTGGTTATACAATAATAAACACCTAAAACCTACCATGATCATTTTACAGTTGCTTCACACTAAGAGAGTCATCTGTGAGAAAAAGAGGTGCACTTTGAGCTGTTTCATGCCATCACCAAACACTGAAATCAATAAAACTACCGTACAATTCTACATCAATCATATAAGACCACTAATGTTCTACAATTACTGCTTACGTACTTCAAATTCAGACATATCATTCTACAATAAAGTACTACGGGACATGATATAAAAGACAAACTTACCATAATCTTGGATTTGCAATCCTTTGACGTTCTAGAACGCAGCATAGCAGTATTATCATAGGGGGTAAAGCCAGTCAGTTGACCACGAACTTGCACTTTGATATTATCCCATCCACTCAATGACGTGACGGCCGCCACCTCCCACACTAACAATGGCAAATAGGGGGGTTTACTTGCTGGGACTCTTGTGGAGGAGGAACTTGCTCGGGATTCTGACATATTTCCTCACTATCAATGTAATCTTCTTCCGTCAATTTAATAAGTCCCACCGATAATGCTCACTTTTTCTTCAATGGATAAATCGTCTATAACACCATATACAGTATATAAGACAAATTACTGTATACTGCACTTATTCTAATTCAGTTTAGTCTTTTCTATATCAGTTTTTATCATAGTACATAGGAGTTAAAATAGTACTGCACTGTAGAAAAAGTTAATTAAATATTCATACTATATTTTTTCTTCCACAAGTTTAAGGTGAGTATATAAATGAAAGTCTCATCAATAATGCCTCTCTATTTCATCAATATTTACACCAGTTGTAGGCTAAGATTTTGTTTTCTATATGTTAATGTTGTTTGTAATTTAGTAAGCATAATGGCCTTGTTTAGATACGTACAGCACAGAACATCCTTTTATATACAGTGCGGTCATTACTGTGAGTAAATAGCACAATTACCGGCATCTAAAAATAACTTAATTTAACACGTGGATTTTCTCATTAACATTAACTTTCAGAATGACAACACTTCTTTTTCTATTAAATGTAAAGTTTTGACAGAACTGAAAGACTATAGAGGTGCGACAATCCCTGCAACGCCTCACCGTAATATTAATGATTTTGAATATTTGTTTGTCTACGAGGCCTTGTCGGTGTTCTGCTTTCCTCGCTGCACTGCTTCTTCATACAGCTTGTTACCATCTTCCCACGGACGTGGCCCTCGGATATTCTCCCAGTTGCTGGTGTCAATCTAGGGAGTAAATAAATTGAATAATTAATTAAGACACAAACTTAAAACATATCTGGTTACTGCAAATGGTACCGAGATACTGGGGTTAAACTTATACAGAACTGTATTGTTTTGAACAAGTATTAAAGGTGAGAAATTATGAACCTGGACATACACAAATGTTTTAGTATCAGTTTCCATCTAAAGAGGAATTAAGATACGGCACGGTACTGGGTAAAGTGAAGCAGGACACACAATAACGAGGGTTGTGGTTATTTCCTTCTAAACTGTGCTATAAGAACACTAAATGATACTTTCTGTTTCATAGTTTATTACAATGTTAGGTAAATCATACAAACTTTATTAAGAGTCTACATACAGTATATGATCTGATAAAAAATGATAGGATTGTCAGTGAAGAATTCCAAGTAATACAGTACAGCAGGTGGCAGTACAGTGTGAGGCACCTGTACACTAATTATACTGTATTATGGAGCATTCTCTACTGTAATTTAAGAAATTTTTTTTTTTAGCTTTCAGGGATTACCGCTAAAATAATCTAAGGGTCGTGGTGGTATCCGAGGGGTGTATATAAAACAGGATTACACAATGTTACAATAACTATCATTTGCTATTACCAACGATTACATCCCACTTGGATGATCATCTGTTTTATGCTATTTTTATTCCTTTTACTTGTCATGATCAGATTAGGTTAAGTTGGACTAGGTTAGGTTACGTTTAATAGCATAAAATAGATGATCGTCCAAGTGGGATGACACCTTACCAACACACAAGATATCACTGACTTCATAAATTAAGCATATTGAACCAAATGCCTAAATACCTTGTGGTGATCCTTGGTCTTAATGGCATGTATAATATAATATAAACACAGCCCAACACCAAGAGACTGCAACTGTACCACCACTCCTTACCTTAGTGATCTTTTTGTACTCTGTTTCCAATGTAACTTCAGCCTGCGGCTTCATAGGGATGCCTAGTTTCTCGGCATCTTCCTTGGTTATATTCTTCCGATTGCGAAAATCATATCTGGCAATGGAAAAAAGAACAATCAGTACAAGTAGCCATTATTGCATAATTTTATTGCAACACAGTATCAGATATTCCACTGACAATGAACTGTAATGGCAAATACCCACATTGTTCCCGTCAATTCACCATGTATCAACTCCCCAGTGCCACTAAAACAATGCTCAAAATATAGCTTACACTCAACCATGTCCCCCGTAATAAGTTTTGAAATCAGTCTGGCTTGAGTAATAAGTGTGTTTGTGTAAACTTCTGCAGGCGGGTTCTTGGCTTGGTTGGATCTGGCAGGAGTATTCAGTATATAAACCCTAATTTTACATTATCATAAAGTATTTTTGTAAGAGAAGGCTATATGGATTCTTAGTATAGATTAACCTTCAACACAAGTTAAAAGGTGTGCAATAAGTTACAAAATCAATGCATTCATTTTTACCTTATCTGTGAAAATTCTTTTAGTCCAAATGATCCTCCGACGACCAGCACAAGAAAGGGCGCCCCAAACCGCATAAACTTGCCCTTCAGGAACCTGCTTCCCATACCCACACAGCTCCTGAGATAAAATAGGAAGGACATCGTCAGCAGCAAAGTTTTTAACAAGGTGTAGAGCAATAAGTGGCAATGGTATAATTTTTGGGACACATATTCAGTATTATCCGAGAGTCTGATGGATGGCGAAACTTTAAGAGGTGGAATTATATTTATTCTGGAATCTCAGCTGCCAATTTTACATAAGGTAATTAAATACTACAGTAATCCAACATTAACAGAGGCATTGTAAGTTTGTAAATGTTAATATCCTCTCAATATCCAGGCAATATTCTAGAACCTCATTTGGGATTTCCATTTCTCACTTAATATGTTTATTTTTGGCTTATAATTATTGTGTACACCAAAAATTACTATAAAAAATATGATGTGGCATTAAACCTAACCTAATAATATTCTCTTTAGTTAATTAAGCTGTTACCTTGTATAATGATTCCAATAATTCCATTTAAAATTTATAACAATTACCATACTGTATACCCTAGAAATAGAAAGACATTTAAACATTTCTTCATGTATATTAAAAAAAACAAGCATGAACTGCCAAAACACATACATTAAGTAACTATGAAACTCTGAAAAAGATGGACCCTCGATATAATGGATTTTAGTCTCGATATTGTCCGTGAAATAGAGGTTTCACTCTTTGGACATATATACAGTATTGTATCCACTTGACGTAATTAGCCATTTTATGATAACATCTTGACCCCCAACTTTTCAACAGACAGAATTTACAGCTGTGGTGTTGGGAAAAAAGTCGATTACTGTTTTTTCCAACATTGTTACCAGAAAAGAAATTCAAGAAGTAAAATAAATCTGGATAGTTCATTTAGATATTCTTCCATCTACAGGGTATAGATTTCTGAAGTACTGTACCAGATAGCGCTACTTTGTTTAATTCAATATTCTAAAATTAACCTATTTAAGTTATCGGTATTATTTTAGTTTCGGTCATCCGGGAAATCAGTAAGGTTACATTAGATTAGGTCAGGTCAGGTTAGGTTTGGTTAGGTTAGGATATCTAAATAGAAGGAGGACCAAAACTAAAATTTTACTAACCTACCTAACCTAATCTTAAATAAATTACACAACCTAACCTAAGCAATTAACACTTCTCAACTTATGAGCCCATTCGTAACTCGTGGACTGCCTGTATCCGTAGCTTCCCTGTGAACTGCCCCGGATCATGGAACAACGTGCGGAAAACTAAACCGTAGGGAAATTTGCCACTCCTCCACTCATTACTTTCCATTCACGTGGTAAGAAACTAATTTTCTTCTCTAAATAATTTCCCTAAAGAGACCCATATCTTGAGTCCACGATCTATAATGTTACCTATTGTATAAAGGGTAAATTTGCCTAGTATAATGTTACCACTTCTCAACAGCATCAAATTCACCCAAAAAAATCGAATTACTGTATCTTATAACTATTAATGGATAACTTCATTGGTAATTTAGTAATCCATGACATATCCACCAAACGTAATCCACAACAGTGTATTACCTTTAAACCACCTGTGAACATTAGTTATTGCTATTCACTATAACTCAATCATAAATAACCTATATATATCATCGTAAAATATAACAAAAATCACCAATCCAAAAAATTCTCCTTTCCCTCAGTGACCAAAATACAAAATAACAAACCATCAATCAAGGAATATTTCTATCATTAACCATTATAATTAACGTGTACTACCATTCACCTTTCTCTCACCACTTCACCACAGACTGTCAGCTCAGAATCCTTCAAATTAAGTTGTATTGTTTTCTTCTCTAGCAAGTCTGGATCACACATACAGGATAACGAATGTCACATGTAAGAGTTTTAGAATTATTGTAAGATGGGTGACAGGGAGGCAAGGAAGACGAAGGTAATTACTCTGATCTATCTCTCAGACAACAGGTGGCGCAGAGATCCAATATCCGTCAATATGAGTTTGGAGAATTAAGAAAGATATATCGGTTATGGTGGGAAACCAGTCCACTTCAGCCAAACCCTTGGATATGTGTGAAGGTTTCAGATGGCGAACCAAAGTTACCTTAATTTAGTAATTGTTACGTCATGGAATGTAAAAAAAAAAAAAAATTTACCCTTAATTTATTTAAGAATGAGGGTCAATTTATAGCTAAGGTACATAATTCCACAGTTTTTTTTCTAATGATAAGTTCAGGCAAAAACACGATGGCTTTCATTTACTACACATTTAGCGCATTTGATTTTAAGGTGCACCAAAGAGAGGGTAGATTCCACTAACTGTATTGAAGTATATATACGAG
Organism: Homarus americanus; assembly: GCF_018991925.1. Lineage (NCBI taxonomy): Eukaryota > Metazoa > Arthropoda > Malacostraca > Decapoda > Nephropidae > Homarus > Homarus americanus. The sequence goes on from NW_024733231.1 coordinate 4,252,543, forward strand.
TAGACAGTTAAATAGTGGTAATCGTACAATTCAGGGAGGAGGTGGGTACATGGTGGTGTATTGGTCATCGTGCCCGAGTAGCAAACCAGTGTACCCGAGTTAAGTTGGAGTAGAAGCTGTTTGTAGTGTGTAAGCATTAGATGTTATGGGTGGTTAAGAGGAATGTCTCTTCTTTTTAATCATAGACGTATATTACCCTAAATTGCTTAATCGTGTTTAGCAAAATGTTATTGACTGCTAAATGATGGCGCCATTGTCAATAGCTATCGTCTTTTTTGCCATCTTTTTTTGCCATCTTTTTTTTACATTAATTTCCCGTTAACAGGAGGATTATTGAACCGATTAAGGATGATAATTAATTTAACCCTTTAAAAAGCGATTTAGAAAATAAATAACATAATCTACCCACAACAACTAATCTTTATCCGTTTTCTTTTATAGGTTATTATTACTGACGGGAGGTGGCGGCATGGTCTTGTTCCGGCATCACTTTATAAATACTGGTGTTAAAATAAAGTTTACTCCTCCTTATTTAATGTTCCCTGCCAGCCAATGTTTACTACAGAGAATAATGACGGAGTACGTCTCTCCCTCAGACCTTTCATGACGGCAGTTTTAAGGTAAGAATACACGAATATTTTATAATAATATTAGTGTCTAAGGTATGAGATATATAGGGAAAGGAATGGAACTTTGATGTGATTATAATTGAAATAGCTGGTAGCCTTAATAGTCATGGGGTCACCTAGTGTTAATAAGTAGTTTGGTTTTAGTTATGACGTCTGACCCGAGGTTGTAATATGACCTACACAAAATATACGTCCTACTGAAGGTGCATCACACACACGGTCCTTCATAGTTAACAAGTACAATACAGCAGGAAGTCAGTACAGCCGTAGATATTGTTAGTTAGATCAATGGCCTGGGTTATTCAGCTATCAAACGAAGAATATTATAGAAGAGAACTTATTTCTTATTTCATGGATAAAGCTAAGGGAGTGGAGACATAGCCCTTAGCCATTTTTTATAATGTAGGTTTTAAAAGCTAAACGGTGGACCACTTCCCCATGTAACCTAAGCTAAAGCTAACCTAAAAATAATATATTTTTATTCTAGGGTAAGCAGACTATAGGTAGGTTTTGTTGATTCATCTGCAATAAATAAAAATACTGTATTGTATAGTGTAATGATAATAATATTTGTTGAAAGTGTTCATGTGTATGGGAATGACAGTTCTAGGAAGCCACTGTTGCTATCATGTGTATAGCCAAAGTAATCACAGATATTGCTATAGTATGTGGTCTACCGAGCTGGAGTTTATCTGCAGTTGTTGGAGATTTCTGGATAAAAGAATATTGATTGATGAAAATACTTTATTGCAAAGGAAAAAAGTATTATCTTGGTTTAATTTAACTTTCAGGTACCCATTGATAATTTTTATTAAGTAAGACTGACAGGTTTTCATTTTTAACCTTCCCATCTCCTCTTGATTCATGCTGGAGAAAACAAACACCCACACACACCCTCATACACCCACACACACCCTCATACACCCACACACACACTACATACCCACCCATCTTTTTTTATTGTCACTTATTCATTCTTAATTGTATAATATATGTGCTCTATTGCATCACCATCCACTAGAGGACTCCCAAATATGTCTGATTAATGCCTATCTAGTTAGTACTGTAATAATGTCTGTAAATACTGGCCCCCTTACTGCTGCCACAAGACCCACAAACTGGTATACCTTTCTGCTTTGTGATACTGCTCTCTTCTTAATAATTGGACAGGTAATGGTGCTTAATTTGATACAGATATACAGGTATAATATTATAAAGAGATATAGGGTGTTTTTTTTTCAGGTAATGCTCCAGAAATAACAGGTATATTGTACATATGTTATATATGACCCTTGGTATACAAATGGCGAATTCACAAGGGTAAGGTAAAGCAAGGGCGCCATGCATACCTCGAGGGGAATTACCAGTGAATTTTAAAGTGTCTAACTCAATCTCAAGTTAAGTGAAATGTTTTGGAAATGGCGAGTAAGTGTATGTGTGTGTGTTTGGTGATGAATGAAAAGTGCCTTAAATTAGGCTACTGTAACTTGGTGCATGGCGATAAGTGTGTTTTATTTCCCTCTCTTTTAGTTGTTTTAAGTGTTTTTTGTAGTTGTTTTAAATGTTTTTTCTTGTTTTCTTGTAGTTGCTTAAAATAGTTTGTCCTAGTTTTTCCTAATTTTAGTTGTTTTAATTAGTGTTTTTGTCCTTCTTGTAGTTGTTTTAATGTGTTTCTTTTCCTTGTAGTTGTTTAGTGTGTTTTTCCTTGTTTTTCTGTGTAGTTGTTTCAAAGGTCATAACATTAACTCGTACATTACTAAAAAAAAAAGACTAAATTCTCCTCGTGATTGTTATTTCACTCCTATATGCCATCATAACTGATTCAGGGGATTACCACAGACGGAAATTAATATGAATCCATCCTGAGGCGTTTTTCCGCTGTTATGGCATTTTGAGTTGTGACGATTAGGGTTAAGATAAGTCAATTAGTACAGTACAGGAATATACATGTACTTGTGTAGTTATTGTTATTTATTGCCATTTAATCTTTTGAGTACGTAAAATAATTGATAAATGTTGCCAAAATACACAGAATAGTTAATATTTATTGTCATTAAATCTTCAGAGTACAGAAAAATTCACAAACTTTCCTAATTTGATGAGATTTGAGGAGCAACAGATAGTAATGATTTTGTGGTGATAAATTTTCAAACCTTGATAGGGTGAAAGTCAATAATTCTGAGCCCACACTCTTATCTAGTACACCCTCTGTGGTCATCCCTGAAACTGTTAATGTTAGGTTGAGAAGAATAACCTTTTTAGTTAATATATTAAAGATTTACAGTACAGTGTGTGGAGAAGAAGAATTCATCAGGCAGGGAGAGAGTGAGGTGCTGTATGGGAAGGTATGGGTAGCTGGGGACTTGGCAACATTACATAGAAGTGGCAGTTAAAAGTCCAGACCATAAATTCATTTTTTTCGTTTAACTATGAGGCAGGTGCAGCTTAAACTCTCTCCCTGCTGAAGTATTTTTATTTACAACTGTACATATTATTCTGTATGTATTTTATCTTAAAGTCTCTTTCTAACAAACAGTAAATATTTTCCTTAAAGACTGTACTAATACTATAGCCAGATGATGAATGATAGTGCTTGAATATAAAGATGTGAGATAATCTTTGTTTTTAAATATCTAGTTATTATGTCAGGGCAGATATTAATGTTGGCACCACTGCATGTTAAAATTTATGTTGGGGTTACAAGTAAAGTTAAGTTTGGTGTATAAGGTCAGGTCATCAAGGGCTCAGGGAAAGGTGATAAAGTACTGTACTGTATTATCTCACATGTGGCTCGAGAGGTCCAGTATCCAGGGTGTGGTCAGCAAATGACATCGTGTTCCTGAAGCCGAGAACACAAATTAACCAAACTTAACCAACTTAAACTAACCAAAGCTAACCTTAACCAAATCTCTAACTAACCAAACCTACCCTGGGATTGTTAAGTTTGGTTGGTTTGTGTTATCGTAAGCATCGGGGGTATAGTTATATACATCATTTTTTTAGAACATGACAACACATCCTTTAGCTTATCAGTTATCATGGCTCGGCTGCTGGACGCTCTCAGGCCACGTGGAGTCATCAGAGGCTAAATAAATATTAATGCCATCACAGGTTGCACAAAGATGGCTTGGTGGCAGCAGGTGTTGGCTGTGGATGCCAAGTTTAACAACCATCGTGCTCCGGCTGCCCCTGGTTTCAGTAAGTGAACACCTCTGCCTCTTCTTCTTCAGCACGTAGTACTTACCTCATCCAGGAACCTATACAGTATTTTATATCTGATAGATCTTATGCTTCTATTGGTACATTGTGGGGTATTTGATAGATCTTATACTTCTATTGGTACATTGTGGGGTATTTGATAGATCTTATGCTTCTATTGGTACATTGTGGGGTATTTGATAGATCTTATGCTTCTATTGGTTATTTGATAGAGACACTTGTAGGGGAATATCGTGGTTGTAGTGTTGGCTATTCATTGGTCAAAGTTGAGGTCATATTGTGTAATGTTTCCTCTTCATATTAGCGTTCACCTTTTTGGACATAGTTTGGACTGTCAGTGAAACAAAAGTGATTCTCTTGAGATGTGGAAGAGGGAATGTGTAATTTACTGATGTAGTTAAGGTACAATAAGAGATGACTGCAGTTCTTGTGGGATTTTGTCATATTTTTCATAATTGTGAGAAAATACTGAAGCATTTACTATGAGGGGACAAATTAAAGCATGCATATGGATGTATCATTGTACGGGATTATTTATCAGATAAGTCTTTGGGTTAAAAACATTATATTGGATGTATTATGGCTGATCAAGGATATATACTGTACCAGACACTTTATCAGACATAACCCATGGTATTGTATAACCAACTAACTACTGGTGATATAATTGGCAGTTTCAGTCAGCTGCCGTAACACAGGTTGGGGCAATGCATGTATTAAACTCAGGGTATAAAGAACTGGTGTATCAGATAGTACCTCCTGCCATAGTTTATAAGTCACAAAGTCTGTTCTTTGATCTTCTCTGTCACTACACTTATCTGCCTCTATATTTAGGGTGCTTAGAACCAAGACTTAACTGGTTTTGAGGATTTTCCAATTAGTACCTGAGTTCTGGGTCAGGTTATACGAGTATATTTTTCTCTGGTATCGTCCATTTGTCACCCTAGGCTTTCCGGTAGGCTACGTCAATTTTGGCTTCTGCACAGTTATACGAGCTTACTTACCTTAAAATGCTTATGGTATCTTATTTGCATTATTTACTGACTTTACATTGTTTTATATTTTTAGACAAGCTGATATTTTTTCATGGCATTACTTTTGATTTTATAAATGTGTGCAAACTTTTATTTTTATTCCACTTTTAGGACTGTCTCCCCTCGTCATTTCCTCATGGGCCAGTTAATGGAAGAAAATGTAACAATAATGTTTAGCTGTGAATCCAAAGTCGAGGCAGAGGTTAGGTTAGGTTAGGTTAGGTTAGGTAATTGTGAGTAAGAGCAGCGGTGGGCACGGTTCCGCTAACCGCTAATTAGCGAAGCTAACTTTATCGTTAGCGGATTAGCATTTTCGCTAACTTTGGAAACCATTAGCGGACCAATTAGCTTCCGCTAAATTTAGTTCCGCTAACTTTAAGTCTGCTAACAAAATTTATACATGTTTGTTCCTGTCTGTTGTAAGCGTGTGATGCCGCGACACGTGTCTCCAACAGCCAGTCAGGCACGCTTGGCTGACTGCATGTTAGTACGCCAAACAAAATTTTCTAAAAACTTACTTTTCATTAAAGTTTAGAGTTTTCTGTTTATTTACATGACTAAGACCAACAATAAGTTACATAAAAATGCACTGGTATAATGTGTATGTGGTTGGTATTGCATATTTACATGAATAATGAATAAGGCCGATAGGTTGTATGAGAATGCAAATTAATTATTTGTGAAATTGTGTACAGTGTACACCTTGATAAGTTGATCATCATCTGATCTTGGCATGATGCTATTTGCTACCTGTGCTATACAGTACTATAATTTTTGGATTCGTTTAATACTTTCTGTCTTTTCGTATAGTAAATAAAGATTATAAAGTGTATGTTGAAACTTGAATGTAAACTAATGTTTAATTTCATTTGTTCATTTAATTATTTGTGTACACCCCTTGATCATCATCTGATCTTGGCATGTTATACCCTTTTGGAAAGCTCTATGTCTAAGCTACAAGACAACATATGAAAATTTCAGCTCTCTAGGACTGCTTTTAAGGGTTTTAGAGCAAAAAAAAATTACGAAGCTAAATTCATATAATAAAAGTCAGCGGTTAGCGTTAGCTTCCGCTAATTTTTTTAGCTGTTAAGCGGTTTAGCATTAGCAAAGTTAACTTTTTAGTTAGCTGGTTAGCGAAGTTAACTTTTCGTTTAGCTGTGCCCACCACTGAGTAAGAGTGTGTGATGATAAATTCCCAGAGGAGTTTACATTGAAGGAACCAGTAATCTGAAAGGTCCTCTCTTGTGGAATTACTGTACTTGTAAAATGGCACTTATTACACTAGGGATTAATGGTGTTTTTGAGGTAATCTATATATATTTACTTGTATGGTGTGTTGATTCACCAAAAGCATCTCCACCCCAGATTATTTCACCTAAAGATTATAATCACCCTGACACAATTGGGTGGGGTGAGGTTAGGTTAGGTTAGCATTAAGGGGTGTTGGTAATCTTTATGTGAAATAAACTGGGGTGGAAATTCTTTAGGTGATGTGATATGTTGTATGATGTGTTCTTCCTATATAAAAAAAAACCCATACAGCTTGACTAGTTTATTGAGCACATTATTATACTGAACCAGGTGAGCAAGATTAGTAATTGAGTGATGAGCTTAACTTTCAGGTGTGTTTGTGATTACGTTAGGTTATATCATCGAATAAGCCCTTGATTAATTAAGACTGAATTACTGAATCATAGTTACTGAGATTACTAGTTTTATAAATAGCTTAGTGATTGGTTAAATTGGTAGAGTATTATGCACTAGTAGATATTTAAGAATTGGAGGATGATTGAGTGTTTTTTGAGAGTGTCTGAGTTATATGCCAGGTGTGTTTTCGTTTTGGATTCCACATTAATAAGTGTCCTTTTCAGAGACTGTCTATATCCGTCGTCGTAGCCAGTTGCTGAGGGACAGTGCTCGGGAGGAGGTGTGTGTGGGAGCATCGTTGTTGATGTATTTTTTTTCCTGAGACAATACAGTATTGTTATTACTGGAAATCAAACAAACATTAGAAGACTGAAACTTGTACTAAAATTATATGGATTTGGGGACCAGTGTTGGCCTCTTTAAATGTACTGGTATATATAACTCATTCTTGTACAGTACATGTTTCACTTCGAAAATCTGAGCTGCATTTATCCGAGAAAAATTGAATTGCTTACACAGCCCTACACTTCTTAATCTTTATTAGTCGCATAAATAAATAACTGTACTTGTTTTTGTATTATTTTCAACATATTTATTTTGTTACTTAATGTATTTTCGGTTATATATATTATGTACCTGTATTAGTTTAAAATTATCATGGGTTTTTATTTCTTACTTAGTGAAATATTGTTTTTTTTTATTGGCCTTCAGTTATCCGAAATGGCTCTGGTCTCAAGTATTTTGGATTGTTGAAGTTTATACCTGTACTCACACCTGGAGAGACTGTCAGTGGTGCTATAGTTATTTAGTTTAATGTACAGTTAAGTTTCTTTCTTGTAATGTAACTTGATTTCCAAAGTTTACATTTACATTACTGTGAATCTTTCCAGTTACTATATTTAATTCATGTTTGAAGTACTGTTCACCATCGCTGTTTCTCACAGACATTACTGAATACGTATTGTGGATTTGGTTGGCAGGATAGTGGTGCTGTGCGTAATTATCTGAGGGTGAGACTAGCATTGTTACAGCAGCGTTATTGTGTAACGTTGGACCAACTCAGCCTCAAGAGTAGGCCAGCAAGTCTTCGCTCAGCTTCACGGCTCACTGTAGAGGTAGGGAGTTAATGCTCTTTCCTGTAGACTGGAAATACTGTATAGTTATTTGTAAGGAGTGACTATGTGTAGAGGTGCTGGTGACAACTGTAACCTTGTGTCTCTTTTCTTAATTTGATTTTTAAAAGAGTTTTGTTATGTCTAAGTTTCCTACAATGTACATGTTCACTAAACCTGTTTTATGTCAACAGGGTGATTCACCACGTTGTATGAGTCGGAGTATGAGTATGTCGCAGACGGGCAGCCAGGGCATCGAGGGGCCGCAGGGACCACCAACAGCTGGCTCCGTCGTGCCCACACAGCGAGCTGAGGCTTCTAAGGCTATAGTGGGTGGTACTTCAATCGGGGAGAATTATGCCTTCTCTGGAGTGCACCACATATTTGATCAAGTATGACTGAAACATTTAGTATTATTAGTTGTAAGCAGTTTCCCAGTACTGTACCGTATATAAAAACAACTACAGGTATAGACCCTCAAAACCTCAGAAAACCGTAGAATCTCAAAAAACAGTTGATATTAATACTACAGTACGCTCATCTTCAAACAGCTGATACCAAACAGTAATAACTTTCTCTGTGTACCCGAGATGCAAGCCCTGCACTGTACTGTACAAGTTACTTTATATTTTATGTAGCTTTACTATTTTATTACCATTTGATGAGAGAGGTGACTAATGGCTGTAAGGAGCTTCACTTGCTATAGTTTTAATCCTTTTTGGTCTTCTCTTGTAAAGATGGGAATTTACAGTATTCCCATAATACTAATTTTTTAAGAGTGAGTTAATTGTTTTATTCCTTTTCAGGTTCCAAGTGAAAATAACATCTCCATTTGTTTCCCTATTACAGCATGCAGACAGTGTTACAATGGTGAAATTTGCTCACAATGATCAGGGTCTACTTGCATGCTCTTCCCTAGATGGAACTCTGTCAGTGTGTCAGGTCGCTGAAGGAGAACCTCGGGTGCTCCACACTCTCCGTCACCACACTGCTGGTGTAACAGGTGAGGTGTGAAGGATAATCTATTTTAAGGACCCAGACTTAGTTTTATGGCACCACAGTTTATACAGCATGTTATCTCACTCGTTCTGTTGGTCTCTATGGATGAAGTCATTATATTCTCCATTTAATACTGAAGCTTGACGGTGTAAGGTTAGTGTTCCATCTTGGTGAATGTTGGTCACTAGCACAATTACATTTTTATTAGATGTGGACTTCATCCATCATTGCCTCTTCTGTTCTCAAAATAAATTCTAAAATGTTCCCTCCCCTCGTAGGTTCCATCACATTATAAATATTACTTCTTCAAATTTCTGTCTTGATTTTATCCATTTTCAGTTATAGTTTCAACTTTATCATATATTGCAGGGTTTGACTGGTCGTCCACAAATGACCTCTTGCTGTCTTGTGGGGAGGACGGAGCCATCTGCCTGTGGAGCTCAACAACAGGCCATTGCCTTCGTACAGTTAGTGATCAAGTGGGAGGGCAGGTCCTCTCTTGTCTCTTCCATCCACTCAACTCCAACTGGGCTGTTGTATCCTTTATAAAATATCATTACTGTATATTATATTTTTATATACAATACATGTTTTTATGAAGTTTTTAATGCCCTTGTCTTAAGGTGGTGAGGCATTATAGGGTTACCCCCATCTTGTAGTTCAACCATCTGTATGGAGGCAGTTCCCTTCACTAACTTCAGGAGGGCTTCATGGATTTAACTGAAATTGTGTTTATTGGTTTATGTTTAGTGATTATTTACTTTATACATACATTTATTTACTGAAGTGGGTTCTATCCTTCTAGGTTTCATTGCAGAGCCTAATGCAAAAGGGGTTTCAAATACCATTGGTAAAAGTAGAGATCCTCTTTTCAGTGTTCTTTCTGTGTTAGGTGATATAGATGATTTATTTTCCTACTGCTTGACCTTAACTTGAGTCCCACAGCTGGGCAACAGTCGAGGGCTGGTGCAGGTCCTGAACATCTCCACCGGCCACTACCCTAAGGGAGGAACGAGCAAAGTCGCTGGTCAAGTCACGGCCTTAACCTTTGATTCTTCTGGCAAGACACTATGGGCTGGTGATGATAAGGTTGGTGTTTACATCACTGAGGTTGAGGAAGTATGTGTTTGTATGGACATTTTTACTTGTTTTCATAGTATCTTCCTGTACTTGTTCCAGGCAGCATTTGTTTGTATGTGCTAGTGTCATCTGGTGTGACCTGAATTTGCTGGAGCTCTTTTGCTGTCACACTGAATAATAACTCCAGCTACTTACATTATCATAAAGCCTTCTGTACTTCATATATGTGAATGAAAATGGAGTTATGGGTTTTACAATTATATTTTTCCCTTCAGGGTATAATTATCTCATTCCTCTTCGACCTTGGAAGTGGAGGTCTGAGAAAAGGCAAGAGGTGTGTGGTGAACGAAGGGGCAGCTATCACCAGCCTATCAGCGCGCACCTGGGCTAGTCGTGAGGCGCCCAACCCAACGCTGCTTGTCAGTGCTGCCTGTAATGCTCTACTCTTGTACAGGTTAGATTCTGCCTGTCTGTTTGTTCATTTTAAAATATTTTCTTTATGGTGTGATGCCAGGATGAAGACACTGAAGATTAATGTATATGAAACATGTAGTATTATGACTGTTGAATGTTGGTTAGGTTAGGTTTGTGCAGGAGGAATTATTTGTATACTTGTTCCTTTTTTTTTGACATTGAGCAGTAGTCTTAAGTCTTGCTACAGTGAAACCTCTATATAATGGACTCGTATCTCCATATAATCTATTAGATGGGAATTTCATATCTAACGGACCCTCGATATAATGGACATTCATCTCTATAATAGTTCGTTAGATGGAGGTTTTACATATAATGAGGCCTCGGTAAAACCAATTTTCCTCTCCATTTAGTCCATTATATATAGATTTCACTGTATTTATTATATCATAGTACAGTAGTCTATAATATACTGTATAACTCTATTACAGAACTTGAAGACATTATGGTGCAGTAAATGTTTGTTATGTAGAATATTAACAGATCATAAAGTGGATAATGGAAGTGTGTGTGTTGCTCTAGATATTTCCCATCCTATACTGTATCAGGAATCGTGTTACCATATTGAAAGAAACATATTATGGGGTTATTAATAATCCTAAAATATCAATACATTATATTGTGTGCTTACAGAGTGGTGGACAAGGAAGGTGGTTTACGATTGAAGCGGAAATTTAACGTTGCTCATGTGTACCAACCTGTTCGCTCGACCTTCTGCCCTCTCATGTCCTTCAGGCAGGGAGCGTGTGTGGGTAAGTTCTCTGGTTTACTTGTATGTGAAGTTTAAATAATGCTTAAAGTCTTATTTTCCTTCATTGTTTATTTCTAGACCATAATTCATCCATTGTTATATATTATACCTTAAAAATAGTTAGTGTCACCAGCCAAGGCCCTGTGTTATATAGATATATGTCGTTCTAGTGAGTGGCTGTGAGGATTGCAGTGTTTGGTTCCTGGACGTTGAACGGGACACTCGGCCGCTCATCAACCGCCTGCAGGGTCACGCGGCCCCAGTCTTGGGCGTCACCTTCAACTACGACGAGTCCCTGCTCGCTACTTCAGATGCCACTGGTCTGGTTATTGTGTGGAAGAGGCAGTAGATTTACACCCTTGAATGTACTGTATGTTAACACTTTTATGCCACCTGATTGTTTAACTACAGGCAAGTATGTTGAATGAAGGAACCTTATTTTGTGTATATATTGAACTTTCAGAGTTTTTATAATAAATTTTAATATTCCAGTTTTCATAAAGGTCTTATTTTGTTATGTTTAATAGAGTTTTGTTTATAACGACGCTAAGGAGGATAGGGAAGACCTCATCTGACGTTCGTATCCCACGTTTGTATGAAGACAAGGTTATGAAGCTGCTTCTTACGTATTGCTACTGTCGGCAGAGTGTTCAGTTTTACCGTGTTCAGAGACAATTTTAATACATATAAAAACATTCACATTGGAGTAATAGTTAAGTAGTTGTATATAGTAATTATAATACAGCTCTTGTGGTAGTGATAGGGAGTCACAAGACCTACCACAAGACCTACCACATGACCTACCACAAGACCTACCACATGACCTACCACATGACCTACCACATGACCTACCACAAGACCTACCACATGACCTACCACAAGGACCTACCCACATGACCTACCACATGACCTACCACATGGACCTACCACAAGACCTACCACCCTATGGGACCTACCACATGACCTACCACATGACCTACCACATGACCTACCACAAGACCTACCACATGACCTACCACAGGGGCTACCACAGGGGCTACACCATGTTGTTTTCACCACTGTCTTTATTACTCTGGCAGTTTTAAGTTTCCCATGCATAATATCTATTGCCCTTTCTGTATGTTTAACCCAATTCAATGTTTTGTACGATCCGTCTTTTTATTTTTATATACTAAAGAATGTTATTGTAAAAATATGACTTGGAGGATAATTTGTTCTTAATGATCTGACAGTCACCCAAACAAGCAACCATTGCACTTGTTGTTTTCATCTCAGAATCTCACATTTTATTTCTACTGTTAAACTCTTAGTCTGTTACAAGTACTTAATTGTGTTTGTCCTGTTAGGTAGAGCAAATGAACCGAGTCTCTGTTGCTTCTTATTCCAGTCAGAGGTTTTGCCAGAGTCTATAATGCAAACAAAGATGATACAGAAAAAACTGATTATTAATTAAGTTTTCTTTATGTAACTGGAGTTTATAAATTTTTTGCCGTACGGTACACAGTGAAGCCTCTATTTAACGCACTATATAGAGGTTAAAGTTCATTATATCGAGGGTCCGTTAGATGCGAAAAACCCCATCTCACGGATTATATAAAGAGAGAAGTCCGTGGTTTCACAGATATGATTGTATTTTCTCGCGAACTACTGTTTATGTATCGAGTTTTTATCTGATCTTATTTTGGTGGTGTGGCCAGATATGACGTCAATGTACTATAACCTCTTGTGTATGTCTTCCCTTCATTCTAGCTGCTGTGGTAGATGTGTTTGCTTGTGGTCTTCCCTCTTACATGACAAGGCTCTAAGATTTAAGTATAGTTTATCAGACACTTATAAACGTTGGAACTTAATAACCTTGCGATGGATTACCTGAAGATTAGACACCCTAGATTATTTCACATCCTAATGCTAACCTAACTAACCATAACTTAACCAAACCAAAACAAAACAAATCAGACCTAACCAACCCAAACCTAATCTAACCAAACCTGATATGAGACAGTTGTGGAAGTGAAATACCATAACAAACACACCTTTGACAGCAGGAAGAAAAATCTTTTGAGAGAGTACAGATAATGGTGGCTTAATCCATCTTATTTCTTTATATTTTAGAGTTATGAATTTTAACATTGAATATATTATACTATATACTTTAACCCTCCTGTGAGATGATTATTGGAGGCTGTGTAGTCTACGGTTGTTGTATTAAATGATATATTATGCTATGTAAATGCTCTAAAAAGATTCAAATAAGAATGTACTGTAGTAATAAAAGTTTCTTGCTGTAGAAACTTGTAAATATATAATCACTGTGATGGTATACTGTGCCTAATGTTAACCAGTGTGTGTGTGATAATAATAATAATAATAAACGGTTTATTAATAGAGTTGCAGCCGGTGACTGAAAATATACAGACTTACATTTGATTTAGACAATGATATAATATGCATTGAATACATATTAGGGCATAATATAGGGCTTAATAATTACTGTTTATGCCCTAAAATAACCTAAAACTTAACCTAACCTAATCTAGCTATTAAGTTTGTGGTCCTGATGTATTGGGTACCATAGTTAATAGTTAGGTTAGGTTAAGGGGGCCTCCTCATTGGACAGGGAACTTTGACCAAAATCCTGATTGATAGATGATGATGACCCTTCATTATCATATCATCCTCTTCACCATCTGTTTTATCAGTCTATCTTGGGGTTGCTGGGAATTGAGGAGTTTATCTCATCTCGACTCCTATATTTAACTCCTATATTTACTCTCCATTACTAACTTACAACGATTCATTTTCGTCCTGTGGTCAATATCAGCGAGAGATATCATTGGCCGCTGTGATCTAGAATATATATAGACCAGCTTTGCATTGGTCTTGTATTGCTTATGTTGTTGCATCGTCACACCATCAAGCATGACCTGTAGTGTGATTTGGGCGTTGTCTGGTTGTGTAAGTGACCCATTAGTGTTTATGACCTGTACACATGTGGTACTGAAAGATTTCCTCCCCTCTCTCTTCATAGTTGTGCTGAAGTGATGGAAGGTGTTTTTAATGAGTGGCTAGATAATGCCCCGAGTGTGATTTATGCATCCGTCCCATATCTTGGTAGAGGGTAAGAAAGGTGTAGTGTAGTATTTTAAGTGTTGATAGATTTGTGATATCTCATTCTTTATTTTTTAATTACTGTAAAAAGACCTTGAATAAAAGTATATATGTATTAATGGTATTTTATCCCCTTATATTTTTGGAAGCTTTTATAAAGTATATATATATATATATATATATATATATATATATATATATATATATATATATATATATTTATTTATTTATTTATTGTATTAGTTCTGTATTTTCTTTTACATGTAGCTTTTTTTACCACACGTCATTGTGTATTTATCGTTGTTCCTTGGTAAACATTGGGGAGAGGCTGGTTTAGATACTCCAGAAGTATGTATGTTGTTTTTTATATTCAGGGAATAATTGGCGAAATTTTTCCTTAAAAGTACATTTAAAATATATGAAATTTAACATAAAATACTGTGTCTATATTGAAGGTGCATAATCAATATATTATTGACAATTCCAAAATTGCCGGTTGAGGGATATGAATGAGCGTTGGCAGTGGAAACTCGGAGGAGACCAATGCTAGGAAGATACCACGAACACGACTTAAACTATTAACGTATTGTTCTAAAGCAGATGCCCAAAACCTAACAATCCTATGGTAGGTATTATAATTTAAGCTTATATTATATTTAATTATTTAATTAAAAGCGTAAATGTTTTGATAGTCCTGTTCGGAATAATTATATTTAATATTGGCCGTCCAGTGTTTTGCAACATTATTGGAACGCCAGCCAGTGAGTGTGAGGTGATGTTCGTGTGGGGGTTATGATCAATCAGTACACTGCTGACTCTCAGAACGTAAGGTATTACGCCTATACTGTCGCAGAATTATTTATATATTCACTATTTTGGACAGTTTGTTTGTTATAAAGATAAACAACCATAAGAAAAGAACTGAAAATCCTTCGTGTGTTGACAATCAGCTGACTTGTGGAGGAGAGTGGAAGTTATTGTTGTGGGAGGTTGACCAGGGAGATCTAGGCTGAGAGGTCATCATCCACTTGAAGACTTGACACCAGCTGATCCTTGACACCGGTAACCTTGGCAACGTGAGTACTTGGACTCCCTTATCCTGCAGGGAGTACATAATCTTGTTGACCTATAACCTATTCTACCTCAAAGGCCCTATAGACAAGTGAAATGGTTGTTTGATGCGACCGAACGAGAGGTGTTGGTAGTGTGTGTGTCGTGGAGGTACTGTGATGATGATGGATGAGGTATTTAAATGATGATGATTAACCCTTTGAGGATGATTAATTTTTTTATTATGATAATTATCCATTGGAGTATGATAGGACTTAGTGAGTATGATAATTAGCACTTTGAGTATGATTATTAGCCCTTGTTATATGATAACACTTAATGAGTATGCTAATTAGCCCTTAGAGTATGGTAACACTTATTAAGTATGATAATTAGCCCTTGGAGTGGGGAAACAATGAGTATGATAATTAGCTCTGAGTATATTAGCCCTTTGAGTATGATAATTAGCCCTTTTAGTATACCCTAACCATTATCCTCATGTATATACCAGGCAAAGATATAATACCCGATCATACTAATAAGACTGATCAGAAACGTATCCTTATTAAATACATTACTTAGAGATTTCAGTTTATTATGTTAAGTACACTACAGTACTATGCCCTTACTGAACTGTGTAGTGTACTTATACTGTCAGGGTTTATGAAGTCATTATTAGAGTAACTAACTACCGTCATCAGGGGAATTGTTTAGGTTAGTTTTTAATCATTAATTTATTAGTACAGTGCATTACAGATATTTTATTATTTTAGGATACCATATTACTGTTTGGTAATGGTGATTGAAATATTTATGAGGTATTCTGTTATTTTTATTCGTGTCATTTAAAGAAAGAGTTCATGGTCATTCAATTATTAGTATTTACATAGTACAGTATAGGGATATTTAAATGTTGCAGCCATTTTTTCATGTGTACAGAACATTATAATGTATAGTATTTTGGTTTTTTTAATACTAGTGTATGTATACAGTATGTGAAACACAAACTCTAAATAGAAATGACTGTAATTTATTCTTTTGCTTGGCCACACAGGTACACAGCCTAGGCCCTTGGGTGTAAAAGTTTCCTGAGTTGGAATTTTATTCTTTCATTATCAGGATAGTTTTTTTTTAAGATTTCTTTCTAGTTTGGATGTACATTAGCTAAAACAACTATCTGTGCATACTTTGTGGAAAACAATATGAGACCATGGACGATAAATTTAGGTCTATGAGGGCTGTCATTAGTCACACGTAATATTTTGGAGCATATTGACCCCCACCTGCACATATAGTTGTTTTAGCTATTGTACATGCAGCTGAGTTTGTTGACTTGTATTAAATGGCTCAGTTTTTTGTACATGTTAAGCACTAGGTATGGAGTTAGGAAGGAATATGTCAGGTGTGTACAGTACTAAAATAGTTACAGTGTGTTTTGGAGGTGATATGGGAGGCTTACTGTATTGATGTAAAGTTATTGTGATACTCTGAGTATACAGTGAACTTACATCACAACAGGGAGTCAGGTATAAGTGTTCACAGGATATGAGGTATTATCTTAGAGGCTTGTCCCTATCCTCAGTGCTGGTAATGGTATTCCTGATTCCTGACCTAACAACAGTACCTATTCTTAGACTTTTCTTTAGGAAGGATGATTTTCATGATGCAACTTCCATCTTTTTTCCCTGTTTTTGGTGTGCCTCTCCCATGACCCAGCCTCTGTACTGTAGTTTGGGGGTCTTCCTGCTGTGATAAATGTTCATGGTCCTGACTGGTCACTTTAAGTTTTCATGGAGGGTTGGCAGGTGGTGATGAGTCACTGTTGGCAGGGGCTGTGTGGGTTGTAGTGTATCTCCTCCTTCCTGTCGGTGTAGTGGAAGGGAGAGCGATGCAGGATGTTTGGATGTAGAGCAGCAGGTTGTAGGTGATGATCTGGTCTGTCTAAATAGCTAGTTCTTGTTTATGATTTGTTTAATGTGGCTGTCTGAAAGGAAAGTTGCATTGGTCTAACATAGTATAAGGAACTCTGGATTTCTCATCTTTGATTCCCTTTCCATGAGACAGATTCGTGACTCTAGTTCTTAAGGATTCTCTCTTGGGTGTGATGGACTGTCTGTCTTAAGTCCAAGTCTTTGTGAGTAAGATTCTGGTCATGGGTTTAGTGAGACGATATCCTCCGGTGAGGGTGGGGTGATCCTACAAACTTTAAGCTGAACAAATCCAATGATTGCTCAATCTTCTTCTAAGCTCTGATATTTTGACATTGATAGCACAAATTAATTCCTGGTGACCATAAATAAATGAAGAACTGGCGGCTTTACCTCCAGTAGAAGTAACGTTAATAAAAATAATGATATCTTTTCTCAACTCGGTGATGTACTGTATAAGGAAAGGTAGACAGGAACGTGGCCGGACATTGTGACATGATATTTGAACCAATGCTTGTATGGTACATTAGGGCATTAATGTGACAGCCTAGCCTCTGTCATGCGGGCACACTGAGAAGGGGGATTGGTATGACTTTCTGTCTAGTCTCTGTACAGGTATTTGTGAGCTAAGGGTGTACAGTATACTGCTGATACCGACTCAATCCCTCTGCCAATTTTATTTTACGTGATGATTATGCACCCTAACCTAACACTATTTAATCTAATCAAAAGTAGCATAGTCTAACCTAACAATATAATTTAACCTAACATAACCTAATCTAAGCTAACCTAACCTCATCTAATTTAACTTAATGTAATCTAACCTAATCTAAGCAAACTCTGCCAGGTAGTGTTAGGGTGTTTAACTTCAGGTGAAATGAGGTAGGGGGTGGTGGTGTTCAGGTGCTCTCTATCATATATTGCTTCCTCAAAGAATATTTGTATCAGAGACCAGAGAACTGCTAAGCCAGTACAAACTTTAATCACCCTACTGCTGGACACACAAAATCATAATAATAATAATAATGACAATGATATTAATTGTAGCACGGTCATAAAATTGGTAATGAAAATGATAATGGTAATAGTAATGATGATGATAAAGATAAATAAATAAAAATGAATACTTTTAGCAAAACTACATATTTCCACGTTTAGATCGCAGTTGACATTTATTTTCTTTTAAAAAACCCAGACGCTTGTGGATGCTTATAACTTTCTATTAGGGAAAACTCGGTGTGGGTGTGTACAAAAAGTGGTGCTGCGTGTAGTCATGGTACTATATATGCTGGACCACAACTAAACATGTTCTACCAGAAGGTGTGGCTGTCGTGATTGTGTGTGTGTGTGGTCCAGCAAGTTATGAGTTGTGTTGTGGTGTTGGTAACTATGGACTAAGTTAATTCTTATCATGTGTGTGTGTGTATGTGAGGGGTATCGCCTGGTAGTGAGTCGTGAGAATTTTGTATAGTTAAAGGTGAGGTGTTGGCCAGTGGTGAGGTTGAGGCAGGCTCACCACCACCTAAATGTGACTTTATTTATGGAACAGAGGCTTAGTTACCCTTTATTTACGCAACAAAGGCATAATGCTTATTTACACAACTAAGGCATAATGCTCATTTACACAACTAAAGAACACTATATTTACACAACTAAGGCATATCAGGTATTGTTTATTTACACAACAAAGACGTACTGTTTATTTACACAAGAGGCAGAGTTTATTTACACTCATCACAAAAACAAAACAAAAACATTTACTTGGGCAGTTATGTGCTTAGTTAATAACAATAATAAGTTAAAATAAGCTGGGAGGTTAATCTTCAGGTGATCCGTTTAGTACTGTATATTGTAACGTGGTAGGTATTACTCGTTTATATTGTATTTACAGAAGTGCAGATGTGGGGCTATGTGTGTGTCCATGGTTCCTGGTAAAAGTGCCCGCTGGGAGAGTGTGTGTGTACGTTTGTTAGTGCCACCAAGCCTCTCGCTCCATTATCTTAATTGTGTTGTGGCATTATGGCGGGGATTACGCTGATGACGTCATTTTAATCTCATGACTGACTGGAAGTAAAAAAAAAATTGAGGATGTGTTTATTTATTTTTAGATTTGAAGGAACACACACTCGCCGTCGTACCAAGGCACACACACACACACACACACACACACACACCAAAGTTTCACCAATTCACGTCACATTCACAGGATATATAATAAAGTTAAGCCAATATAACCCTGGCAATAAGCCCTGAAGTGTGAGATAAAACCCCAATACAACTTTATACCCCACTGCGAGTCCGCCATTAAACTGGTCCCCTGTTGTCTATGTATTACAACAGGGAGTCGGGAAGAGGGAGGGTGGGTCAGTCTTGAACACACATTAGGTCTTGGCAATATACAGTTAAGGCTCGTCTGTTTTGTGTTTTAGTAATATTTATTAATTGATGTATTATTGTTGGTCAAATTTGGCAGTGTTTAATTTTTTTTTTTGGTGTTTTGTGTTTGTATAGGAGCGTAATGGAAATAAACATCTGGTTGTTTTTTTAGCTAACCTTGGTCAAATTGCTTTACTATATACTTTATGGTCTAGGTATACATGCATTAGAAACTATATACCTCCAGTGTCTATGTATTCCGTATACCTGCAATGTCGATACACATGCTGAACTGTATGCCTGCGAACTCTTATACGTGCATTGTTAAGCCTGTTTTAAACTTGTGTGATGATTTTAGTGAATAAACTTAAAATATGTAGAGTAAGGAGTGTTTTGAGGGAGGCGTATCACTGCCACAACACTACTGTACTGCTGTTTGGTACATGTTGAAGTTCACGGTTGGGAGTTGGCATGGCATTGATTTTATGTCTGGACACACAAACACAGCTCAAACACACAACCAAATACACACACGCAGCTCAAACACACTGTAACCGTCCTCTTTATAAACACACACAGCTCAAACACACTGTGAACGTCTTCTTTATAAACATACACAGCTCACACATACACACATCTCAAACACGCACAGCTCACACATCTCAAACACACCCCCCCCCACACACACAGATACAGCGACTTGAGTAGATTTGTATGCTGTATGTGCCCATGTCTGGGTCATGCTTACGGTAATAACTTATCAAATATGTATTAGTTCAGTGTGGTGAATTATAGGTTGACGGGCCTGGTGTGTGTGTGTGTAGAGCCGTTCCTCAAGTCAAACACAATCACCAACCATCCTCATCCACCACCACACTCATCCACCTATCATCCACCCCTCACCTACCAAAATTATCGGCAAGCATAGGCAACAGTGTCAACAATCAACAGTATAATTGGTTTTCATCTTAACAATTAGCCAGGCGCAGAAGACGAACGCTGCGCTGATAACGTATTTAAAAGGACTCTCCCGTAAGTGAAAATTGTGTTCCTGAAGGTGCAAGGTGCTACATGGCGGGGGCCTTGCACCTTCAGGAACACAATTTCCCCCTCCTCCCGCATTCCTCTCCCCCCCCCCTCCCCCCCTTCGATTCCATTGCTATTTTTATTCAGCGCAGGACAAGTATAATGAATCTGGAATGTAAAATTATATTAGGGTTTTTTAATATACCGTATACGTATATATACTTTAATTATACACGATATAAAAAGTATAATTATAATATTGATTGCATATATATAAAATACTCAAACATTTAATTTATTGTTTATCAGTTTTAACGTATCGAATCGTACTGTCGTGTTGTATGAATGACGTTACGTTTATATCAGTGTTAGCTTTGTCATAAAATTCTCGTGTATTATAATTATGTGTGATGATGGTACGAGATATTGATGAAATCATACTGAATTAATTGTTTTGATGTTTACTGATATAAAATGGGACTAGATAATTGTGTATTGATGGTTGATGCTATTGAAAATACCGCGCACTACCAACCTCCACCCTAGCTAAGCTCAGAGGGCGGGGGGGAGGTAGTCAGAGTTAATCCATTTACCTGTTGTCTGGCTTGTCTGAGCACTACCGAATAGTTTCTGAGTTAGGAAGTCTGTTATTTGAGACGTTTATACTAATGACCCCTAAGTGCTTCAGCTAGACTTTCATTTGTTTCTCGTTGCGTGTCGCGAAGTGTGGAATGGTATACAGTGAACTTGACCCGCATTATTATTATTATTATTATTATTATTATTATTATTATTATTATTATTATTATTATTATTGCTGCTCTTGGTCTCATGGTTGATAGATATGTGTGTGTTTGTTTTGTATGTAAAGTATGTATTTATGTAGGTGTGTGTGTGTGTGAGGGAGGAAATGATTCATGGAAGCCGTGTAGACATGCTTGTGATGTGTGTAGTGGTGCAGCAGTATATGACCGTGTTTAAGGCCGTGTGGTCAGGCAGACTCACACAAGGCCGTAGTTACAGTCTGTCGTGTGTGTACCAGCTGTGGGTCGTGTTTTTGTGTCACACTCGCTCGTTGACTCCGCCTCGCTTAACCAAATTTAATCTAACCTAACCTAACCTTACCTAAACTGATCTAACATAACCTAAACTAATCTACCCTAACATAACTTAAACCAAACCTTATCTAATCCACACTACCCTAACCAAAACCTAACCTAACCCTTCCACAGGTAACATAATTTAATCAACAGGTGAGATAACTAAAGGTGTATTAAAATCAAATATCCAGATGACCTTAATATATAACTTAACACGACCAACGGACACTACTTCAGGTATGCCATCATCTACAGCACAACTACGAGGTGTTTGAGACAGTTATGTGACCTAAAGAATTATGCCTCGTAGGGTGACCGCATCATTACAGTACGAATTACAGTACAGTAACCGAAATTTTTACGACTGTACTTCTGGGTTAAACAAAAATTTTAATGTACTGTGCTGAGTTTCCGGTGAGTGAGTTTGTCAGGTACTGTACATATGTTTTGGGGGTTGGGCAGGATGGGGGTGTGGTGGAGGGGTGAGGGTGTGGGGAGATGGGGGTGTGGTGGAGGGGTGGGTGGGGTGTATTGTGGGGGCCTGTGTGTGTGTATGTATGTATGTTTGTATGTCAGCCAGCAGGGGAGAGGGGGGGTGATAAACCAGGTATCAATTGAGCGGTTCTATAGACGAGGGAGGGACCTAATTACCCAGGAATGTCAGCGGAGGATGTCCACGAGAACCTGACCAACACGTTAAGGGAGAGGTAACTGAGGACCTCTACATTAACACAACTGTACTACTGATGTTGAAGACCTTGAGAGAACCTGTACCCTTGAGGGGGGGGGAGAGGGGGAGGTGGAGGAAGAACAAATATCACAATAATTAGCATCACATAAGGGCATCTAACTTATAAGAGGTTAAATACCATGTTAAAGGATGTACTGTAACAAGGGGGTAAGGACCATGTTGAAGGATGCACTGTAACAAGAGGGTAAACATTACGTGGACAATATTTGATCATGGTGGCCGAGAACTGATCATCAAACATAAATCATGATCAAAACTAACCCAGAAGGTGAACAACATTAATGCCAATTGACTGGGATAAATGAGGCGTATTTAATTAATCCAAGTAAATTGACACACCTGTGCTTAGAGGTAGACTTGACGAAGAGAATTGTCACATGTGGAGCCAGACCGAAGCGGTGATTACCAGACTAGTATGTTGATTTGGGTGAGAGAGAGAGAGAGAGAGAGAGAGTGTAGACTGACAGGTGTATTATATCAGTATCGGGGGAAAATTTATACCACACGTGACCAACCTGACGAAGGGAACATAGAGGTGAGTATGTATGAGTCTTCACTTAGGGGCGGCGGAGGAGGTGGTCAGGTCTTTTATCATTTTTTTTGTCTGACACGATAATTTGACCTTGGATGACTAACACGAGTATAGCGTCATATTCGTCACAGGAAGGAAGAGATAACACAGCGAGATATGCCTTCAGTGGTGCCAGGACACTGTGGTTATGAGACTGAGACGTTCCTAAAGGTCATGTGGGTCCGAATATCACCCTTGTTATATTGGGGACTTTAACACACGCAGATAAAGACCCATTACTACCTTGACCCATAACTATGCTGTAGGTGGACAGGTGCAGGCTGGTGGTGTCGTATTAGAGGATGGCATCGCTCCTCCTCCAGAAGTATACTGTAGGAGCTCACGGCGGTCTCTCTCTCTCTCTCTCTCTCTCTCTCGGGGCAAGAGATGAGTAGTGGGTGTTTATGGTGACGGAGGCGCGGCAGGGGTGGAACACGGGGGAGTAAGGAAGTATCCTGACAGTGGTGAGTCAACTAGGTCACTACAGTGAGGTTTAGCCTTACGTGGTCTGTGACGCATGATGTGTACACGGAGTAGTAGAGAGGGTGTGGTGTGGTGTAGGGTGTGGTGTAGGGTGTGGTGTGGTGTGTGGGTGGTGTAGTGTGATGTGGTGTAGTGTGGTGTGGTGTGGTGTGTGGGTGGTGTAGTGTGTGGTGTGGTGTAGGGTGTGGTGTGTGGGTGGTGTGGTGTAGGGTGTGGTGTAGTGTGTGGTGTGGTGTAGTGTGTGGTGTGATGTGATGTGGTGTAGTGTGTGGTGTGGTTGGCCTCCTACTTACTGTATCTGTATATATTAGTTTTATTAAGTTTAGTACGGTATTTTTATCCGGTACTTTGAGACAATTTTTCTGTGACTTATTTCCCATGACTTCATCCATGACTTTATTCCTCTAACCTTTTTTTCCTTGATTGGAATTTTCCCAACACATATATACCCAAGTTATATCACCATGCTGTTCATTTTTATCATTATTATTATTATTATTATTATTATTAGTAGTAGTAGTAGCAGTGGTGGTATTATTATTATTGTTGTCGTCGTCATCTTCACTACAACTATCAGTGATGTAGTAAATGGGAGCAGAAGTTAGTTTGGCTGAGTGCATGTTATCAACTCTCATGGTGCTAGTGTAACCCTCTCCCCCCTTAACCCCCTCTCACCCTTTAACCCTCTCCCCCCTTAACCCCCTCTCACCCTTTAACCCCTCCCCCCTTTACCCCCACCAAGTAGTATAATGCCTCAGGGAGTATAATTATAAGCCCGGATTTAATATGCTTTACCAAGGGCGTATGATTGAATTTATTTATGATAGGCACACACACACACACACACACACATACACACACACACGATGGTTGCAGTGTGGTATTTGGTAAAGATAACAACTGTACCGGTTGTTTTGTTATATCGTCTACGAACAAGTATATAACGTAACAACAAACATTATTTTTTGTTCTTGTTCCATAAATGTTGAAGCGTGACGGACCAGTGTTTTTTTTTTAATATCATTCAATCTTGGTGTGATTGAAGTCAAGCTTGGCTAGATCCTCCCCCCCCCCCACACACTTGGCTATCTTGCGGTGGACCTAGCCTTGTGTGTGTGTGTGTGTGTGTGTGTGTGTGTCTGTCTGTCTTCTACCCCCGTCTCCACGCCTCCCCTCCCCACACTCGACAGGTAAAGCCAGTTAATTTGATCACACTAGGTATAGAATCACGAGGAGAGAAGAGGGGCAAGTTTTTATTCCCTCGTTGCTTGCTTGCTTGACCGCGTTACTGTCGTGTAGTGCGAGAGAAGAACCTGTAACCTGCCTCCCTGTAACCTGCTTGCTTGTAACCTGCTTGGATGGATGGGAACGGTAGGGAACTCAGGGTCAGTAGGTCGAGTGTGATAACTGATAACTAAAACTCGCTTACCAACTTGTATTTAGTTTTGTTTATTCTTATTATTTTTAAATTTTGTTTCTTCTATTTTTCGTTTTTTTCTTCTTCCTCTTTAATTTCTTGACTATTCTTTGTTTTCTTCTTACTTATTATTTTTTCTTATTCTTTCTTCGTCGTCTCTCCTCCTTTCCTCCTCTTCTCCTCTCCTCTTTTCCTCCTCTTCTCCTCTCCTCTTTTCCTCCTCTTCTCCTTTCCTCTTCTTCATTCTTCCTCTTCTTCTTATCTTTCTTTCCCTCGCCGTTTTAATCTAATCTCCCGTTTTAAGTGACGATTTCTTCCCCAAACGTTAAGACATAGACGTCACCTGGCGGATCCAAAACGTTCGTGACCAGAACGTTTTTGGCGGTCCCGTTGGCGTTTTCGGGAGTGGGGTGGGTGGGGTGGGGTGGGGGTGGGTTACGTAGCCTAGTTATGTTGATGATAGTAGTGTAGGCGGAAGTGTGGAGGAAGGGTGGGGGTGGGTGGGTGGGTGGGTGGGTGGGTGGGTGAGTGGGTGGAGTGAGGACGTTTTCTGCTTCGCCCACGAGTCCCGTACGTTGAAGGTGGTGTGGGTGGGGGGTGAGGAGGGTCGGTTTTGAGGTGGAGAGGGGGATACCGTCATGGCGTTATATTCACAGCAGTTTGGAGTTGGACACGTGAATATTACTCGTAAGTGCTGAGGCTTCCGTATCGATGCACGCAATATAGTTAACGGTAAATGCACGCAATATACTGTAACGGTAGTACACACAATATTGTTTTTTCTTACAGTAATGCACGCAATATTGTTTTTTCTTAGTAATGCACGCAATATTGGTTTTTGACTAATGCACGCAATATGGTGGATTTTAAACTAGAGCGTTTGAACAACTCTCCCACGCGAGGCTATAACTACGCCATCTGTCGCTTATAACCACAAACTACATCCACGAACCAAAAAACAGAAGCGCATCAAATATAAACTTACTTCAGCTCAAAGTTAAACAGTTAGGTGCAGTTTTATCAATATAATTTACCAAGATTATTCATTTTATCCGTACTTGTGAGAATTTTGGCGGTTGGGGGTTCGCGGTCAGCGGTTTCGTGTTTATACCATCCCGCGTTTACCGTTCCGGACCGCAATTTTTATTTTTTATTTTTAATATTTTTTATTTTATTTTTAGAATTCATAAGGCGAGGTGAATGTGCTTTAGTTCAACACCTGTTATGTTCATTTGTCTTTTATTTTATTGGACATTGTATTTTTAGCGATTTTTTTTATAAATGCTTTTCTTAGTGTAATGAAATGTTATTATTTTAGTGAAGCATTCGTATTTTTATAAACACCTGTTATTTTAGTGAACAATTATTATTATATTGAACAATTTATTTTAGTGAACACCTGTCAATTTACTAAGCACCTGTCAATACAATATAGTCCCTACCTGTCAATACACTGTAGTGGATGACTATAGTGTAATATATGAGTGGTGAATGGCTGTAGGATATCGATTGAGTAATGGTGCGCGTGTGTCGTTAGCCTTACACAACCACATATCCAAACTGTAGGTAGCATGTCAGTAGCATTTATGGGGGGGCTATTTACTGGTGTCTGTCTGTGGTATGTAGTAGGTGGAAGGAACTGCTGGTGAGACTATAATAAGTGGTTGCTGCATCTTTCCTTACTGTTATGAGAGAGGGGGGGTGAGTGAGAGAGGAAGAGAGACAATAAGAGACAGATAAGAAAGACAGACAGAAAGAGAGAGAGAGAGGGAGGTGGGTTTTGGATATGCAGGGAGGGGCAAGTTATCGTACTCAAGGGGTTAAATCATCGTACTCAAGGTGTTGGAGTACGTTAGAGTCCTGTGTTATATACTGTATTGGTGTCGGGATTAACAAAGGCGAGGGGCGGTACCTCAGTGGCTGGTGTTAAGTGATGGTGGTGGTCAGTGGGTGGCGGTAAGTGGGGGTGGTGGGCGGTATGTGGCACTGGTGGGCGGTGGGTGGCACTGGTGGGGGATGGTGGGTGGCGTTTGTGGACCGTGGGGGCGTTGGTGGGCGGTATGTGGCACTAGTGGTGGTGGTGGGCTTGTATAACAAGCGGAATGCCGGCTTGTCGGTGGGTTGATGTATTTCTCTCTCTCTCTTTAAACCCTGACAGGTGTGTGCGCGCGTGTGTGTGTTATGAGGCAGGTGTGGACGTGACAGGTGTGTGGGTGGGGTGACAGGTGTGTGTAGGTGAGTAGGCGTGACAGGTGTATTGAGTGGGTGTGACAGGTGTGTGGGTTAGGACTAGGAAATAATTAGCTACCTGTGACATGAAGTGAAATCTGTTTTTTTACAGGTAACTTCAATTAACCTGTGACGAGACTTACGAGAGACAGGCGTACACACAGCCTATTTGACAGGTGAGAGAGAGAGAGAGAGACCATCTTGACACGTCTAAAATTTTAAGGATGGTCTGAGTTGAAACTGTAGGCAACGTCAGTCCCCTGTTGTGTCTGTCTGCCTCTGTGTGTGTGTCTAGTCTGTCTGTCTGTCTGCCTCTGTGTGTGTGTCTGTCTGTCTGTCTGTCTGCCTCTGTGTGTGTGTCTAGTCTGTCTGCCTCTGTGTGTGTGTCTAGTCTGTCTGTCTGTCTGCCTCTGTGTGTGTGTCTCTAGTCTGTCTGCCTCTGTGTGTGTGTCTAGTCTGTCTGTCTGTCTGTCTCTGTGTGTGTGTGTCTGTCTGTCTAGTCTGTCTGCCTCTGTGTGTGTGTCTAGTCTGTCTGCCTCTGTGTGTGTGTCTCTGTCTGTCTGTCTGCCTCCTGTCTGTGTGTGTGTGTCTGTCTGTCTGTCTGTCTGTCTGTGTGTGTCTAGTCTGTCTGCCTCTGTGTGTGTGTCTAGTCTGTCTGTCCGTCTTCATAAGGTTAAAGTTCGAGGTCAAACATATGAAGACGAGAGGCTCTCTGGGATGGATTCTAAATATGACAGAGGAATTTTAACTATTTTCTAGTGTGTGTGTGTGTGTGTGTGTGTGTGTGTGTGTGTGTGTGTGTGTGTGTGTGTGTGTGTGTGTGTGTGTCCCTTTACGTATTAACACTGCTGTCATGTTACTACCACGGCCAGCCACACCCCACCACTACCACGTGCATACCACATCCTGTTGCTACCGCCTTCCAGCCTACCACACCCCACCACCACTACACCTACCAACACCACCACCACACACCACCACCACACACACACACCACCACCACCACCCACACCACACCACCACCACACCCACCACACCTACCACCACCACACCCCCACACCCCACCACCACCACACCCACCACACCCCACCACCACACCCACCCACCACACCACCACCACACCACCACCACCACACCCACCACCACCACCACCACCACCACCACCACCACCACCACACCACCACCCACCACACACCACACTGCCACCCACACCACCACCACACCACACACACCCCACCACCACCACACCACCACACCACCACACCACCACCCACCACCACCACACCACCACACCACACACCACCACCCACCCACCACCACCACACCTACCACACCCACCCACCACCACCACCACCACACCACCACCACCACACCCACCACCACACCACTACACCTACCACACCCCACCACACCGACCACATTAAGGGTGTGGTAGGTGTCACACTGTATCTACCCAATCGAAATTGTATCACAGTCGATTGTATCTAAAGTAACCTTGATATAGTACACGATTTGATCACCTCTTACAAGGGACACAAAGAGAGAGAGAGACCCCAGTAGAAGAGATACACACAGGAGAGAAAGGTCAAAGGTCACTTCTTGGCATACTTGACATCCCAGCAACAGTGCCCCGCGTTCAGTCTAGTGGGGTGCGGTGGGCGAGTGGATAATAGTACTCGTCTTTTGGTCTTAGGGTTGTTGGTTCGATCCCTTGGTATTCTTAGTTCACCCAGACGTAAATTGGCCAGTTTAGATTAGTTTGGGTTAGGTTAGTTTGGGTAGGGTTGGGTTAGGCTAGGTTGGAATCAGGTTAGTTTAGACTAGGTTAATTTAGTTTAGGTTAAGTTAATTTTGAGTAGTTTTAGGTCAGGTTATGGCATTTAGTTTAGAACAGGTCAGGCCAGGTAAGGTCAGGTCAGGTCAGGTCAAGCATTATGATAGCCCCAGAAAGGTCAAATAGCCAAGGTCATAAATTCCAACTACTAAGCAGGGTCATTTGGGAAGTGACTCGAGTGTAGTGTGGGCGGTGATAACACATAACTAGGCACTCATCTTGGCACCCCACTCCTGGTACCCCTCTTCCCCCCACTCGTCCTGCGTCTTGACCTTGGTGGAGTGGGGTTAGGGGGTGGTTAAGAGGGGTAGGAGGGAGAGAAGGGGTGACAGAGTTGAGTGGGTGGATAAGATAGTGGAGTGGGACGGTGAGAGGGATGGTAAGGGAAGGAGAGAGAGTGGGGTGGAGTGAGAGGGGTTGGAGGATCAGATAATGGAATGGGGGGAGGGTAAGGTAGAGAGGGGTTGGGGGATAAGTGAGAGGCTGAGGGTGGGAAGGAGAGTGGAGTGGGAGGGTAAGAGGGGAGAGAGGGGGATGAGAGGGGGAGAGTATTGAGAGAGAGAGAGGGAGGTTGTTATACCAAAGAACAATATTATACATAGTTGAACATTATACATAGTTATATACATAGATGAAGAACAGCCAGTATACATAGTCATATACACAGGAGAACAGCCAGTATACATAGTCATATACACAGGAGAACAGCCAGTATACATAGTCATATACACAGGAGAACAGCCAGTATACATAGTCATATACACAGGAGAACAGCCAGTATACATAGTCATATACACAGGAGAACAGCCAGTATACATAGTCATATACACAGGAGAACAGCCAGTATACATAGTCATATACACAGGAGAACAGCCAGTATACATAGTTATATACACAGGAGAACAGCCAGTATACATAGTCATATACACAGGAGAACAGCCAGTATACATAGTCATATACACAGGAGAACAGCCAGTATACATAGTTATATACACAGGAGAACAGCCAGTATACATAGTCATATACACAGGAGAACAGCCAGTATACATAGTCATTTACACAGAACAGCCAGTATACATAGTCATATACACAGGAGAACAGCCATTATACATAGTCATATACACAGGAGAACAGCCAGTATACATAGTTATATATAGATGAAGAACAGGTTGAAACAAGGCCATTGAAGAGGTCTGCCGCTACCACACCTAACAGGGCACTTCCGGGTACTGTGTGGGGCACCTTCCTGTACTGTACCCTTTCACTTGTACTCTTGACTTAGTGCTCTCTGTAACCCTTCACCTGCACTCTCTGTAACTCTTTACCTGTACTCTTCATCTGTACTCTTGACTTGTACTCTCTGTAATTTTACTTATACTCGTGACCTGCACTCTTGACCTGTACCTGTCACTTGTACTCTTGACCTGTACTCTACCCATCACCTGTACTCTGTCTCTACCTATCACTTTTACTCACTGTAACATATCACCTGTACTCATAACCTGTACTCTTTCGCTTTACCAATCAACTGTACTCAAACTACCTATGATCTGTTATTGTTTCGATGTTGTTATACCGGTGTAATTAATGGTGTTATTTGGTTATGTCAGTAGGGGGGTAGCGAGACGAGATCATGTAGGATATCGTTAAACTGAGATATCGTTAAACTGAAATATTGTTAGACTGAGATATCGTTAGACTGAGATATCGTTAAACTGAGATATCGTTAGACTGAGATATCGTTAAACTGAGATATCGTTAAACTGAGATATCGTTAAACTGAGATATCGTTAGTGTGTTATAGCTCTTCGTTTGTTATTGTTTTTGTTCGTGTGTTTTTTTATTATCGTTTTTGTTGTTGTTTTTATTATTGTTGTGATTGTTTGTTTTGTTTTTTTTTGCCTATTTACGGGCCAGTGATGCCTCGGGGAACCCATACAGAGGGCATGAGGTGGGCAGACAAGACCACTCAGAGGGCATGAGGCAGACAAGACCACACCTGAGGGCATGAGGTGGCAGACAAGGCCACTCAGGAGGGCAGCGAGGTGGCAGACAAGGCCACCAGAGGCATGGGAGGTAAGCAGACAAGGCCACCCAGAGTGGGCATGAGGTGGCAGACAAGGCCACCAGGAGGCATGAGGTGGCAGACAAGACCACCAGAGGGCATGAGGTGCAGACAAGGCCACTCAGAGGGCATGAGGTAAAGACAAGGCCACTCAGAGGGCATGAGGTGGTGACAAGGCCACTCAGGAGGGCATGAGGTGGCAGACAAGGCCACTCAGAGGGCATGAGGTGGCAGACAAGGCCACTCAGAGGGCGTGAGGTGGCAGACAAGGCCACCTAGAGGGCATGAGGTGGCAGACAAGGCTACTCAGAGGGCGGAGGTGGCAGACAAGGCCACTCAGGAGGCATGAGGTGGCAGACAAGGCCACTCAGAGGGCGTGAGGTGGCAGACAAGGCCACTCAGAGGGCGTGAGATGGTAGACAAGGCCACTCAGAGGGCATGAGGTGTCAGACAAGGCCACTCAGAGGGCATGAGGTGTCAGACAAGGCCACTCAGAGGGCGTGAGATGGTCAGACAAGGCCACTCAGAGAGCATCAGGTGTGTCGTGTTGGCATGAGTTAATTATGCCCTCTGAGTGGTACAAGACCACTTAGCAGGTATATTCCGACTTGAACAGGTGTGCAGGTAAATGAAAGGTCATGCAGGTAAGAAAGGCATCTGCTACCACAACTACCACACCTACGACCACACGTACCACCATTACCACACGTACCACCACTACCACACAGCGTCCTCAAGGGGTTAAAATTATTTGTATCACATTTCCTCTTTTAGTGAAGTTAACGTACGTACGTACGTACGTGTGTGTGTGTATGTGTACATAGGTCAGGGTCTTGTCTATAGTGAAGGTGTCATATGGGAAGGGGGGTGATAGTGTATTGTCAGGCTAGTTATGGTGATGTGATGGTGAGAATGGTAGTGAGTGTCCTTGGTAGTGTTGATGTTGACAATGATTGGTGATGAAGCGTGATGGAAGAGAGAGAGAGAGAGAGAGAGAGAGAGAGAGAGAGAGACCTTCCCTCCCTCCCGCCCTCCCTCCACGACTATTGGTAATAACCCCTATAATATCACGGCCAACAAGCCTTAATGTCCCTCCCTTCCTTCCATTACACCTTCCCCATCGTCGCCCTCCTCCCACCCTCACCTCCCTCCCTCCCTCCCTCCTCCCTCCCTCCCTCCCTTCCTCCCTCACCTTCCTCCTCCCTCCTCCTTCCTTCCTTCTCCCCTCACACCCTCCCTCCCTTCCTCCCACCCTTCCTCCCCCTCACCTCCCTTCTCTCCCTCCCACCCTCCCTCCCTCCCTTCCTCCCACCCTCACCTCCCTCCCTCCCTCCCACCCTCACCTCCCCCCCTCCATCGTCCTCCCTCCTTCCTGCTCTTGCCTCTATTACATCTTCCCTCCCTGTCCCATTTAAAGTCCCTTACCCTACCCTCCCCATACTGTCATCTACTCTCCATTCACCAATACGTATTTCCTCCTCCCTCTCCCCTCTCCACCTCCCTCTCCACTCTCACCCTCCACACTCCTCCCTCTCACCCCTTCCACACTCCTCCCTCTCACCCTCCACCTCCCTCCCTCTCCCTCCTCCACCCTCCACCCTCCCTCCCTCTCACCCTCCACACCTCCCTCCCTCTCACCCTCCACCCTCCCTCCTCCCTCCTCACCCCTCCACCTCCCTCCCTCCTCACCCTCCACTCCCTCCCTCTCACCCTCCACCCTCCCTCTCCCTCCCTCCCTCTCCCCTCCACACTCCCTCCCTCTCACCCTCCACACTCCCTCCCTCTCAATGGTCGCTGCCCGCACTTACTTCACAATACCATGTTTCCTTTATACCGGGTACTCTCCTGCCTCAGTGACCTACCCTTACCAGGAACACAACTCGGCTCTATTGCCTGTTGTGGTTGTTGGTGGGGGTGTTGTGGTTGTTGGTGGGGGTGTTGTGGTTGTTGGTGGGGGTGTTGTGGTTGTTGGTAGAGGTGGTAGTGGTGGTGGTGTTATTATTGGTGTTTTCATTGTTGTTGTTATTGGTGTTGTTATTATTATTATTGTTGTTGTTGTTGTTGTTATTGCTATGATTCATAGTCGAACCTCTACCACCCCCAACAACCCCACCACCCCCCACCACACCATAAATGGGTAATGTGATTATTTTCTCCCAAAGTGCCATATATTTTCCGGTGCCGTAATGAGTCGCCACGTCGTTCACTCTAATTACTGGTCCTGTTATAATTACCTAGAGCTCCAAACTTTTCCTCTCTCTCTCTCGTTATTATTATAGGAATTCTAATTAGTATTTCTCTCTTTACAGATAAGGTGAGAGAGAAATAGTGAGCGAGACGTCTTGAGGTAAGTCTCTCTCTCTCTCTCTCTCTCTCTCTCTCTCATAATGACGGCGAGAACTACAACAACGTATTAATGGGTAAAGTTAGTTCTGAAACCCTCGCCGCCCACATATGCCACCCACCCACCCTTGCCGTCTGTCTGTAGTAGTAGTAGTAATGGCAGGTACCGCCCACATATGCCACCCACCCACCCTTGCCGTCTGTCTGTAGTAGTAGTAGTAGTAGTAGTGGCAGGTACTGCCCACATATGCCACCCACCCACCCTTGCCGTCTGTCTGTAGTAGTAGTAGTAGTAGTGGCAGGTACCGCCCACATATGCCACCCACCCACCCTTGCCGTCTGTCTGTAGTAGTGGCAGGTAAAGTGGAGGACATCAAAAAGTGGTGGGACCTGGTAACATCACGAGGCCCACAAATAAGGTACCACCCAAATGCCAGCAAGTCCTTCCACATTGTGAAGCCAGAACATTATGAACGGGCAATGGAGGCGTTCGGTGGAAGTGAGGTCAAAATAACAAAGGATGGCCAAAGACACCTAGGCGCAGTAATCTTTACGACGGACTTCAAGACCGAGTACGTAACAGTAAAGGTGAATGAGTGGGTTATGGAAATCCAAGCTCTGTCTGAGATTGCTAACACAGAGCCACATGCGGCTTTTGCAGCATTCACCCATGGAGTCAAGCATCGCTGGAACTACCTGATGCTCACTATCCCTGATATCGGACCCCTCTTCCACCCTCTGGAGGAAGCTATCAGCGTCAATTTCATTCCCAAATTAGTGAAACACCCTCACTTAAACCCAGCAGAAAGATCACTCCTTGTACTACCACCGAGACTGGGAGGAATGGGATTGACCAATCCAGGGGAGATTGCTGCCACTGAGCATCAAAACTCAGTTAAGCTCACGGCAGCCCTCACTGACCACATAATAGCTCAGAACGCAACAGGGGAGGTGGATACCAGTGAAGTAAACAAGATTAGAAGGTCCATTACGACAGAACGACAGCACGGCCAAAGTGATAAGTTGCAGCAACTGTTGCTGCAAGTACCAGAGAATTTGAAAAAAAAAGTAGCGATAGCGCAGGAGGTGGGCGCCTCGAACTGGTTAACTACATTACCGATAAGGGCAAATGGTTTCAGTCTTAATAAACAAGAATTTACAGATGCCATTGCTCTAAGGTACGGTCGGCCAGTAGAAGGTTTGCCCTCCCAATGCGTGTGTGGCTCTTCCTACGATGGCGATCAGGCCATGGTGTGCAAGAAAGGGGGCTTCATATGCATGAGGCATGACGAAGTAAGGGACCTCACAGCAAATATGTTGAAGGAAATCTGCCGTGATGTCAGGGTAGAACCGACCCTCCTTCCATTGGACGGTGAGATTTTCCAACATAGGACTTCAAACACATCCAACGAAGCCTGTGTTGTCGTCAGTGCTCTAGGATTCTGGATGCGGAGACAGCGAGCCTTCTTCGACATCAGGATTTTTTATCCCATGGCCGCATGTCACCGTAACTTAGCTCTCGATGCTGCACACAGGAAGAACGAGAACGACAAGATAAGGGGATACAGGGAGAGAATTCAGAAAGTTGATCAAGGCAGCTTCACTCCTCTAGTGTTTACAACCTCTGGTGGGATGGGACCAAGTGCAAGATGCTTCTACGCCAGACTCGCGGAGGTGATATCCGAACAGAAGCAGCAGCCCACAAGTTATGTTACAGCCTGGATGAGATGTCAACTGTCCTCTCTCCTTTGGTCGGCTTTGCTCTGCCTCAGGGGAACGAGAGCATCGGCCCCAAAGCTGACAACAGTTGCAGATATTGACTATGAGGCAACAGTCACTGAATGCTGCATAGATCTGCGGCTCAACTAAATCAACACAGATAGGATAGCTACTTATGTATTAGGATTTTTAATATTAAAGTGGTGGTGGTGGTAGTAGTAGTAGGGAGGCAAGGAGGAGGAAGGGAGGAGAGGAAGGCAAGGAGGAGGAAGGGAGGAGAGGAGGTGGTGGTGGTGTAGGAGGAAGAACGGGTAGTGGCTGGCTGGGTAGGTATGTGTGTGTGTTAGAAACTGGTTGTGTAGTGTACAAGTTGACCACGGGCGATGCTAGTGGCCTCTCTCTCTCTCTCTCTCTCTCATCAGGTGTCATAGCGTGAGAGAGGATAAAACCAGATTTTTATTACACAGGTGAAAGGTAATTACTAAGGCCCCTGTTGCCACCTCTGCCGTGACCTGTGTGTGTTGTTCATCTTGTTCACCTTGTCATGGGTCACCTGGAGGTGAACCTTGACCTCTATCCAAGCTTATTTCACCTGATTCCCCTCCCTCTCCCCTTTCAAGCTTATTTTTTTTTACCTGATGTAACACCTTAGCTTTTACCTGTGTGTGTGTGTGTGTGTGTGTGTGTGTGTGTGTGTGTGTGTGTGTGTGTGTGTGTGTGTGTGTGTGTGTGTGTGTGTGTGTGTGTGTGTGTGTGTGTGTGTGTGTTGTCTTCACCCACTTATCCACCCACCCACTTATCCACCCACCCACTCACCCAACTAGCCAGACAGCCAACCACCTTACTCAACTAGAAATCCACCCAGCTCTACCCCACTCCACCCCACCCCCCCCCCACCCCACCCCACCCCACCCACCCCCCCCCCCACCCCCCCCCCCCACCCCACCCCCCACAAGAGGTCATCCCCCAAGTATCTGCATGATGACAAAAACATGAGTCTTTCCACAGTTACTTATCCTCCTTCCCTCCGCATTCCTTCTTTCCTTCTCTCCCTTCCTTACGCCTTCCATTTTCCCTACCTCCCTCCTGTTCCACCCTCCTTCCCTACCTACCTACCCACGTCCTTCCTTCCTTCGACGCACACAGTTACGTAATTTATTAGCTTCCTCATGAATCACCGGAGAGCACTGTATAGAATCGGTGTGTGTGTGTGTGTGTGTGTATGTGTGTGTGTGTGTGTGTGTGTGAGATTGTTATTCAGTTCCCGACGAATTGAATTGATTTATTTTTCGTGAGGGCAGAGAGAGAGAGAGTGAGTTTGTGTCCTCCCTGATAGTTAGATATACTCCCTGACAGATATACCCCTTTGATCCCTCCCGTGGGTGGAACAGGTGGTGGCGTCTGGTATAGGTTGAACATATCATTTATCCCTGATGGTATACAGTGGGTAATGAACCTTGTTGATCTGAATGAGTCCCTGGCTGTTTGAGTTGGTAAGGACTCTGTAAACACTAACATCAAGGGACTCTGTAAACACTAACATCAAGGGACTCTGTAAACACTAACATCAAGGGACTCTGTAAACACTAACATCAAGGGACTCTGTAAACACAACATCAAGGGACTCTGTAAACACTAACATCAAGGGACTCTGTAAACACAAACAACTCATCAAGGGACTCTGTAAAC
This sequence comes from Homarus americanus, assembly GCF_018991925.1. Lineage (NCBI taxonomy): Eukaryota > Metazoa > Arthropoda > Malacostraca > Decapoda > Nephropidae > Homarus > Homarus americanus. The sequence continues at coordinate 4,289,180 of NW_024733231.1, forward strand.
ACTAACATCAAGGGACTCTGTAAACACTAACATCAAGGGACTCTGTAAACACTAACATCAAGGGACTCTGTAAACACTAACATCAAGGGACTCTGTAAACACTAACATCAAGGGACTCTGTAAACACTAACATCAAGGGACTCTGTAAACACAAACATCAAGGGACTCTGTAAACACTAACATCAAGGGACTCTGTAAACACAAACATCAAGGGACTCTGTAAACACCAAACATCAAGGGACTCTGTAAACACAAACATCAAGGGACTCTGTAAACACAAACATCAAGGGACTCTGTAAACACAAACATCAAGGGACTCTGTAAACACCAAACATCAAGGGACTCTGTAAACACAAACATCAAGGGACTCTGTAAACACCAACATCAAGGGACTCTGTAAATACAACATCAAGGGACTCTGTAAACACCAAAAACATCAAGGGACTCTGTAAACACAAACATCAAGGGACTCTGTAAACACCAACATCAAGGGACTCTGTAAACACAAACATCAAGGGACTCTGTAAACACAACATCAAGGGACTCTGTAAACACAACATCAAGGGACTCTGTAAACACAAACATCAAGGGACTCTGTAAACACAAACATCAAGGGACTCTGTAAACACTAACATCAAGGGACTCTGTAAACACAAACATCAAGGGACTCTGTAAACACTAACATCAAGGGACTCTGTAAACACAAACATCAAGGGACTCTGTAAACACTAACATCAAGGGACTCTGTAAACACAAACATCAAGGGACTCTGTAAACACTAACATCAAGGGACTCTGTAAACACCAACATCAAGGGACTCTGTAAACACCAACATCAAGGGACTCTGTAAACACTAATCAAGGGACTCTGTAAGCACTAACATCAAGGGACTCTGTAAACACTAACATCAAGGGACTCTGTAAACACTAGCATCAAGGGACTCTGTAAACACTAACATCAAGGGACTCTGTAAACACTAACATCAAGGGACTCTGTAAACACAAACATCAAGGGACTCTGTAAACACTAACATCAAGGGACTCTGTAAACACTAGCATCAAGGGACTCTGTAAACACTAGCATCAAGGGACTCTGTAAACACTAGCATCAAGGGACTCTGTAAACATTCCTCTTAAGTTGTATAGTGAGAAAGTGAGATTTGTATAGTGAGAGAGAACTGGATCACCTTGACTGCACCTGGAGAGAGAGAGAGAGAGAGAGGGGGTGGGGGAGGGTAGTGACTGACTGACTGGTGGTGGGGAAATAAGGTTGAGGTTTTGTGTGTGTCTCTTAACCTTGATTTAATTGCAGTACCGACATTGGCATTTACTGTGTGTGTGTGTGTGTGTGTGTGTGTGTTTCCGGGCAGAACTCACCCACTATCCACCTCTTGTCATATGCTGATTAAGTTTGCGTTAGGTATGTTAAGTTTGCGTCTGATTAGGTTAAGTAGTCGCCCAAAGTTAGATCACATCCAGCAGAGGCTAACATAATGACGTTACTGGTTCATATTTAGAAGAGGGTGTGAACTTGTTGATGGGTTAGATACGGCAGGAGGTGGCTGTTGGTTCATATCCAGTAGATGATGTTGGCTTGAGATCCACGTCACGAAGCTATAGATTGGTTCACATCCACCACAAGAATCCGTAACTTAACCCACTTCCACCTCAAGACGTCATCATTTAACCCACATCCACCCCAAGACGTCATCATTTAACCCACATCCACACAAGACACCATCACTTAACCCACATCTACCAGGGGAGAATTATTTATTCACATCCACTAAAAGCACCCTGAAGAGGTTCCCAGTGTCAGAGTTTAGACAGAGGCTTGCCGACAGGAGGGAGATGAAGGGTGAGGGGACAAGGAGGAGAGGTAGAAGGGGTGAGGGGACAGGGAGGAGAGGGGTGAGGGGACAAGGAGGAGAGGGGTGAGGGGACAAGGAGGAGAGGGTGTGGAGGGGGAGGTGTGGGAGGGGCAGGAGGAGAGGAGCGTGGGAGGGGGCAAGGAGGAGAGGGCGTGGGAGGGGTATACAACAAGACGTGTGGGTGTTTGTTTACTCTGAGTGGCGTGAGAGGTGGGGGAGGAGAGGGTGCGAGGCGTTCCTGGGGGTGGATGTCTGAGTTCCTCTCAAGTTTCATTCATCAGCGTCAATTTGTGGCTTATGGTGTTATTTGTTGGTTGTAGTGGTGTTAATTGTGCTTACAGTGGTGACTTATTTGGCTCTCTCTCTCTCTCTCTCTCTCTCTCTCCCCCATCTCTCTCCTCTCCCCCTCTCCTTCCTCCTTCCCCTCCCCCCCCTCCTTCCCCCTCCCCCGGACAGATTAATTCTCCCTCTAATCACGGTAATCTCTCCTCAGATCACTACAGGTAGGGTTGAGGTGTCGCTAATTACACTCTACCTGGCCTCGGGGATTCCTAAAGGTGCTCCCATACCATAGATGTGGCCAGAGAAACTGTGGTTGTGGCGTTATTGTGGTAGTGGTGTCGTGTGGCTAAAGTGCGGCAATTTTGTTTTATTGTTGTTGTGGTTCAGCCATTGGATTAAATTGGCTAACCCTGATTAAGACTTAACCTTCCTTGTGTGGTAATATTCGCCTCTTATCCTTCTCGTGTTTCTGATTGGCTGGTTAATGCTTCCTTTACCCTCCTCCCTCCCTCCTCCTCCCTCCCTCCCTCCCTCCCTCCCTCCCCTCCTCCTCCTCCCCTCCCTCCCCTCCTTCCTTCCTTCCTTCCTTCCTTCCTTCCTTCCTCTCCCTCCTCCCTCCCTCCTCCCTCCCTCCCTCCTCTCCTCCCTCCTTCCTTCCTTCCTTCTTCCCTTCCTTCCTTCCTTCCTTCCTTCCTTCCTTCCTTCCTTCCTTCCCTCCATACATGCATACATATCATCCTTCCTTCCCTGCCGTGTGTGTTTGTGTATGAGAGAGAGAGTGTGTGTGTGTGTGTGTGTGTGTGTGTGTGTGTGTGTGTGAGGTGACAGGTGTTGATCATTAACCCCCACTTCCCCCATCAGTACACCTGGGTCACCTGTCCCCCACACACCTGTCAAGACGCACCCTGACTTGCTCGCTCACCGTAAGTTTTGGCTACAGGACTTGACTTGTCTATTACTGATGGAAAAATATATTGGAAGATGTTCTATAGGTTAGGTTAGAATTAGGAAATACACACACACACACACACACACACATACACACACATATCATTCTCACAAACTTACATCTCTCTCTCTCTCTCTCTATGGTATTTCAGGCTTTAACAGTGACAAAACCCCGATAAGTTATGGTGTGGCACCTCGTCCTTCATGCTGTGTTGCTGTACTGTTCATGCTGTGTTGCTTTGTTCGTTGTGTTTTGCTGCTGTTCATGCTGTTTGCTTTGCTGTTCGTTGTGTTGCTGTACTGTTCATGCTGTGTTTGCTTCTTATTCGTTGTGTTGCTGTACTGTTCATGGTGTGTTGCTGTACTATTTCATGCTGTGTTTATTTATACTGAATTCCTGTGTGTGTGTGGGGGGGGTGGTAGAGACTGCCTGCCTTGTCTAGAGGGTCAACATAGAGGCATTCACTAGTACTGTCCTCGTCTGCTGGGTGGGATGAGGGTGTAGTAGTGGGTGGGAGAAGGACGGTGTGGTGGGTGGGATGAGGGTGTAGTAGTGGGTGGGAGAAGGACGGTGTGGTGGGTGGGATGAGGGTGTAGTAGTGGGTGGGAGAAGGACGGTGTGGTGGGTGGGATGAGGGTGTAGTAAGGTAGGCTGAGTGTGATGTTAGGGTACTGTATGGACCACCTGTAATTAATTCTCTTTACCTTTATTTTTTGTTTATTTGTTTATCTGTTTGTGTATGATGTAAACAAAGGGTACGTGACGTAAATGGCGGTCATCAACATCCGGGACACGCACACACACGCACACGCACACGCACACACACACACACACACACACACACACTGCCCGCATCATTGTTTTAGTAATGAGTCCGGAAATCCTAGTGTCTGTGTGTAGCGGTACTTTCATGAGGTAATTTCATGTTTTTTTTTAGGTTACCTGAAGATTAAACACCCTAGCTTTAAAATCTGTAGCTACCTGTATGTTACCTGTGTTTACCTGTGCGTGTATCTACCTGTCTCGTGGCACCTGAATTAATAAAGTGAAGTAATTAAGTAAACGACACGATGTGAGTGTGAATGATAAACCGTGAATTGTGTTGAAAGTGCGTTACCATGGCGACTGTTGTTGGGGTGTGACGTCATAGATGATTGTTGTTGTTCTGACGTCACGTGTGCCATTGTCTCGTGTATTCATTCACTCACTACCATAGAATACCATTGATGTCATTGTGTAGACTGTGCACCCTACCATACCCCTGTTGATTTTGTTCTTTGTTGTTGTTGTTTGTTGGGTTTGATCAGTAGATGCCTGGTTATGTCTCTTGAGTGTTTGTCAGTAATGGAGTGGGGGGGGTGAGGGGTGAGGGGAGGGCAGTTTTGGCACCTAGTAGAGTAGATTCTGTGTACGACAAGATATCAGAAATTGTCAGCTGTTGATGACTTTACCAGAAAACTAACACTTGTATACACACACACTCTCTCTCTCTCTCTCTCTCTCTCTCTCTCTCTCTTTTGACCAGCTACACTCAGTAGTGCCGCCAACACACACTGCACCACACCACCCTCTACCACACACACACACACACACACACACCTTATCTTCCAATACTTCAGTTCTCACACTATACTCACCTCCACCCACACCTGCACATCCCCACCCGCACACCCCCACATCTGCACACCCCCACCCACACACCCCCACCCATGCACACCCACCCACCCACATACCCACCCCAGACTAGTACTGTGTGGAACTATCTTGTCTCAGTGTGTTGTTGTTCCTATATCATTATCGCTTCCATCAGCTGAGAAAATCCCTATATAAATATCTCCACTCACTGACAAGGAGGACGGGCGCCTCGGTGAACATGACTGACTGACAATCGAACATAAGAATGGAGGAAACTGCAGCGGGCCTATTGGTCCATACTAGGCAGTCCCATTTACACCCAACCCCTATTGCTCATATATCCATCCAACCTATGTTTCAAGCTATCCAGCGTATTCGAGTTAATGATGATATTTGGTAACTTGTTCCATTCACCCACTACTCTATTTCCAAACCACTGTTTACCTATCTCGCGCCTAAATCTAAAGTTGCCTAATTTAAAACCATTGTTACGAGTTCGCTCCTGGTTGGATAGTTTGAGTACCTTTGTTATATCACCTTTGTTTAACCCTGACTTCCATTTACACACCTGTATCATATCACCCCTCACTCTACGTCTCTCGAGGGAGTGCAAATTAAGATGCTTTAACCTGTCTCTGTACTCAAGGTTCCTAATGCCCGGGATTGGTCTTGTCATTCTCCTCTGAATTTATTATTTGGGATTCTCGGCTGATTTATTTCCTGAAGGGATTATATCCATTATGATGTCATTAATTAAGGGGGTGGGTGAGGGGTGGATGGGGGTGGGTATAGAGCATGTGTTATAACGCCCCCTCTTTCCCACTCCCTGCCATAACTCGGACTGGTTGCATGCCACCCCCCATCCTCTCCCCCCCCCCTCCCAGCCATACTAGAGTGGTGAGGGAGGTAGTGAGACAGGTGCAGTGTGTGTGTGTGGTGTGAGCTGGTAGGTGTACTGATAGTGCTTGTAGTAGTGGTGGTGGTTGTGCTCTCTCTCTCTAACTAACTATATATATCCATTAATCTATTTATATATTACAGGAATAACTATTTGTTTCTTCTAATGACTAAATCTAGTAACAGTGATAACAATAATCTTTGGTGTCTGTGTGTGTGGTGTGACTACAGGTGTTCGTGTGGTGTGACTACAGGTGTTCTTGTCAACAGATGTCCGTCGTGTGATGATGAGGACGAGGACAGGAAGCTGCAAGCCTCTTCTATCCTCGTCGTCGTTGCCGTCGTCGTGGTACAGGACTAAGGAAGAGGGGGAGGTGCCAGGAGGGCCAGCAGGGTGGTGGTGGGTAGTGAGTGTCATCTCCCTCACACCTCACCTTGTACGGTACGTCGTGACGGCGGTGAGTGCATGGCTACCTGCTTGTTTGTTGTCTGTGCCTCTGTGTCTGTGTATAAGGGCATCATGCGCGTTGATTGGTCCCCCGGTCCTTGCCAATCCCAGTCCTGGTGGTTGGTAAGGACCTGACCTGACCTGTCCTGACCTAACCTGATTTCACCTGATCCTAACCTAACCCGACCTGTCCTCTCATAACTTAACCTGTCCTGTCATAACCCGACCCGACCTATTTTGACCAATCACCGTACATTTTTTGCCCGGATACACAGGCATATAAATAAGTACTTTATATTATTGTGATGTTGCTGTTAGCCTGCCACCCTCCCCTTAGTGTTGCCACCCTTGGGTCAAAATGGCCCCTAACCCGACCCGACCCGACCCGACCCGACCTCTGTATCCTGCTCTGTTTTGGCTGTCATTATTTGTGGCTTTATATGTGTAATATAGTATAGTGAAGTTTCCATATAACGGACTTGTCTCCATATAGTTCGTTAAATAGAGGTTTCACATCTAACGGACCCTCGATATAATGGACTTCCCTCTCCATATGGTTCGTTAAATCGAGGTTTCACATCTAACAAACCTTCGATATAACGTACTTCCATCTCCATATAGTTCGTTAAATCGAGGTTTCACTGTATTTACTGTATGTAATAATCTCTTCAGTAGTTACTAAGTGACTGCCATGCCTGCTATGCCTGTATACTGTAGTTGTCAAGTGCCAGTGTACAGTCCAGTAATAATAGCTTGTTGCAGCGGAGGTCACTTGTGTTCATAACTATAGGCTAGGTTAGGATGTGGGTTAGGTTAGGTTAGGGGTGGTTAATGCTAGTGTAGGTTAAGTTAGGTTAAGATATATCTGGTTAATTAAGCTGTAGGTTAAATTAGGTTAGGGGTGGTTAATGCTAGTGTAGGTTAAGGTATATTTGGTTAATGAAGCTGTAGGATAGGTTAGGGATAGTTGAGGTTAGATTACGAATAAGGTTCATTAGGTTAGGTTAATTTTGCTTAGGAGTGGTTTAGGTTAGTATAAGTAAGCTAGGTCAAGCTAGGTTACAGTTAGTTCAAGTTACGTTACAGTTAGCTGGTAGGTTAGGTTAGGTTATGATAACAAGGATGCCCGAGTTGCTTAGTAATCAATGTTTATTAATGCCATGTTGTTGTTCACTGCTGATTACACCTGTCTGACCCTCACCAAGGTAGGTATGAATGTATGTGTGTACTGTACATTGTTTATAAAGTACTGTAGTTGATGTATGTATATTTATGTGTATATACAAGATTGATATGTGTATGTGTATTTACCTAAAGTATTGTTGTATGTACTTTTAATATTTTTATTGGGGGGGGGGGTGACTGTACCGGCTGCTGTATTTGGAACTGTATTTCTTGTTTCCCGGTCATGTGGTGCTGCCTAGTGTGGTGTTGCATAGTGTCGTGTTGCATAGTGTCGTGTTGCATAGTGTCGTGTTGCATAGTGTTGTGTTACATCGTGTCGTATCTGTGTTATATATATATATCATTGATGTGGCGTCTTAACTGTTGTCTTCTTAATACAATACTGGGTACAGGTATATTATCAGTCCCTCACCCCTCACCCCTCAGCCCACCCCCCTCACCCTCACCCCTCACCCCCTCACCCCCTCCCCCCTCACCCCTCACCCCTCCCCCTCCCCCTCACCCCTCCCCCTCACCCCTCACCCCTCCCCCTCACCCCTCCTCCCTCACCCTCCCCTCACCCTCACCCTCAGCCCACCCCTCACCTGGGAGTAGTCTAATAACGGTGTTTTGATTCAGTACTGAGATTGATTAGGACCGTTGTAGGTTTTGGTATAGCCAACTGTGGGAGGTGGTAGAATGCAGATACGTATTGATTAATGTTAGAGGCAGGTATGTGGGTGTGTATCAGGTGTGTATGCATGTAGCAGGTGTGTGTGTATGCAGCAGGTGTGTGTGTTTAGAATAGAGGAGGGTATATAAACAACATCTGTGTCCTCCTCCACAAGTGTTGGGACAATACATGTTATGAATGATTATTTCTTCTTGTATTACTTTAGACACACACACACACACACACACACACACACACACACACACACACACACACACGCTCTCTCTCTCTCTGCTGGAACCTCTCTCTCTCTCTGCTGGAACCTCTCTCTCTCTCTCTCTCTGCTGGAACCTACCTCTATATCTATCTCTCTATCTTTTTCTCTTCTTTGTTTATTCTCATTCTGTTCATACTTTCACACATAACTCCCCCCTCCCCCTCCCATTTTTGAGGCACCTTCTCACTTTGCTAATATTGCCTTACATCACTCCCACTAAGGTAAGCTTTCTCTGCATTAATGCCACTTGGTTTAATTTACCAGAGTTTACCCTGAGTGTTTTCTGTTATTAGTTTTATTTATGCTCTCGCCCTTGCTAGTCTATGATGGCCTAGTTATGGGTAAATCTCTCTCTCTTCTCTCTCACTCTTAATTGCTCTAATCTAACCTAAGGTACATTACTCCAGTGTAGCCAGGTCAGTGTGGGTGGTGATGACCCTGCCCGCCTGCTAACTAGTTCTTAAAGAGATATTAATGATCTCCTGCCTTCCTCTTTCCCATCTCTCTCTCTCTCCTCCACATTCTCTCTCCTGCTCGTTCTCTGTCCTCCACATTCTCTTTCTCCATCCCCCTCTCTCTTCTTCACCTAGTTATCCCAGGAAGAGGGAGTAAAATCATGTGTGCTTTCCTTCAACATGTTCCAGGAGTTGTGGTGATGAGGAAGCTTAATTCTGTGTTATTTTTGTTTAGTTTAGTATCGATATTTCTTTGTTGACTAGTTAGCAGTTTAAAAAAGTTAGCATTGTGTGTTATGGAGACATTCTTGTTATGTTGTGAAGGTTCCTGTGCTGTGCTGTGCTGTGCTGTGCTGTATGTGATGTGTTTGTGTATCAGTTTGCTCTTCATGGCTGTCATTTGTTTGCTATTAAAGTTACTAATCAGTTTGTATTTAATGTTAGTGCTTTTATATGTATGTGACTTTATTGCAGTCTATTGATGGAATCCTCGATTTTATACAATGTCCAAAACTTATTTTAAAAATCGGTTCTTCATATTTTTTTCAAGAATTAAAATGGTGAGGATTATTCCATGTTCTACTGTACTCTGCTCTACAAGTAACAGAGGATAAGTGATGTGCCAAGTAGTGTCTGACTTATTTAGTTATTGCAGAAGTGTAATGTTGTGATGTGGAGAATGATGCGGCGATATCTGCCCCACGCTGTGGTAGGGGCGTTCATCCTAGTGCTCATCTACCGCTCTCAGCGTCCTTGCCAAGAGACACTCCAGCGACCACACAAACAGGCGAGCACTTGAGTCTTGGTTGTTGATGTATAGTACTCTATTTATGGGAACATTTCTTACCTGTTCTTGAAAGTAAGTGACAGTTCCACTATATCACTCAATCGATCAAGTCAACCTTGTAAGCCAGCCATATTGCTACATCTACAATGGTTCCCTCTTTCCCCTTGGCCATAATATATTTTTAGAGTTTTTCCTGTAAATTAAAACTTTTTCCTATAGGTTTAACCATGACCATTGACCAACAGCATGTAGCATCTGATAGTAGTGGGGCGCTGCACAACTATGATCGGAGTGAGCCCATGATCTTCATCGGTGGCATGCCAAGATCTGGCACCACACTGGCCCGTGCCATGCTCGACGCTCATCCTGACATACGGTGTGGAGAGGAAACTCGAGTAGTGCCGAGGATACTTCAGATGAGGCAACAGTGGAAGAGGTCGGCCAAGGAAGCACTGCGGCTACAAGAAGCTGGTGTCACAGATGAGGTTAGCCCGGGGTCCTTTCTTTTTTCTGGCTTATAAACACAAAATACACCTTTGATGTTCATAATTGTGTGGGTAAATTAATGATATCTAGAACTGTCTTGATTAGATGATACTAAACACCAAGTTAGTTTCATGAGCTGTGTCTGTGTTGTGTTAGTCTCTATGGTACAGTCAGGGGAGATGTTTCTATATCCAGTCGAGTTGTGGCGGTGTAGCAGTAGTAGAGACGAGTGGGGATTCAACTAATGTCTCATGGATTGGGCTTTAGAATCGTCCCTTGCAGTCGTATATAGATGTGGAGTCATGCATGATACGTATAGTGTCTGGGGATATCACAGGGATTATAGAAACACCTTACCTTGACTGTACCTCTCTCTCCCTTCCCACCTCCACACACCCTCTTTATTGGTATTAACTTGGGCTAATTATAAAGTAGAGTAACAAATGTAGAATATCATCGTACCTTTCTTTCTCTGTTTGGATTGGTTAACTTTTTGACTCTCCACAAGCCAGGATGGGTTTTGAAGTCCGGTTTCTCAGTTACACGAATTTCTGCATCATTGATCTGTCTCGCACACTATAGGGATGAGTTCTAGACTGTGATATATATAGTAATTGTGGATCATATAGGATTTGACTTGTATGTATGTTGTTATAAGTAGATAAGTTAACGAGCAACAGGTAAGAGGCTATCGTTGGAGGAAGGTATAATCCCCGTTGTGTTTCAGGTGCTGGATGAAGCCATATCCTCCTTCATCCTGGACATAGTGGTAAATCATGGACAACCAGCAGCTCGTTTATGCAACAAAGATCCCTTCACCCTCAAGTCGGCCACCTATCTCTCTAAACTTTTCCCCAATGCCAAATTTCTCTTTATGGTGCGGGACGGCCGGGCAACGGTCCACTCCATCATATCCCGCAAGGTTGGTGGACGAGTCGTGTTACCGGCGCAGAGAGGAGGTCCATAGTGAGAGTGTTATGTGATTTAGAATGTTAATACGGTATATTTTTTGTAGGTACAGTACAGTACTTAGTGGATGAGATGGTAGTGATACAGACAGTTTACATATCTTATTGTTTTCGATTCATTTCTATTTCTACACTGTATAAACCAAGGCATCACTATTATGTTCTTTTAATAAATAAGAAAGAAAGTATATGTAATGTTTGTGAATAGATTAGTTGGAGGTCCTGGGATATCCTCAGTGATCTTCATTAGTTAGTCTGGGTTGCAACTTAGGGCTTGATGTGTAAATATACGAGTCTCCGGACTTGGGCTAAATTGATGCCACTTGCTCTGTAATTCTTGAGGTATTGATATCACATTTAGAATTTGTTACTGCACTGTTTTGTTTTCAGGAGGAGAAAGTCATAAGGAGAGAGACCATTCTTAGTGTGAATTATGTGTTTTCTTCCTATGTTGGTATCGGGAAACTGGTACATCTGTGTGTATTGGATTATACTAATTGAAAGCCTTGTGAATTTTTAACCATTTAGTGAATAGTTTTTAAATGTATGAACAGAATTGAAAGAGTTGTGTATAAACTTGTCATTCATAAACCATTATTTTCAGGTAACTATCACAGGGTTTGACCTATCATCATATAAGCAGTGTCTGCAAAGGTGGAATAGTGCTGTACAGACAATGAACACCCAGTGTGATGAATTGGGATCAACTAAGTGCTTGCCCGTATATTATGAGCAACTGGTCCTACATCCCCAAGAGTGGATGAGAAAGATTTTGGACTTCCTGGGTGTCGATTGGGATGACTCTGTACTGCATCACGAAGAGCATATAAATAAACCTGGTGGCGTATCTCTGTCCAAGTGAGTCGAAGATATATGTTGTATTTACTCACATTGATGGGGTCATGTAGGTATTGATCAGTAATGTCTCTGTCTGTTGAATAACTTGAGCACAGAAGGAGCTACACTGATCGTACCTGGTTTATATATTCACTATGATAGTCCATAGACCTGGTATAGTTTTATAGATGAAAGGTTAAAGGTCAGATCAGGGTCTTAGCTCTGAAAAAAATGCATAAATTTAGAGTTATAACTTAAGTATGATGGGTCATGAAGTATTGAAAGCAGGTAAATGATATGTTACACCATGACTCACTTAAGTTAATGTTGTTATACCTGATCAGTTAAATTTATATATGTTTCTTGTATGATTTTAGTTTGATTATTTTACCTTCACAGGGTTGAGCGATCGAGTGACCAAGTGATCAAACCAATTAACTTAGATGCTCTTAGCAAGTGGGTGGGCCAGATACCCAAAGATGTAGTGGAAGACATGGCCAACATAGCCCCCATGTTGGCAACTCTTGGTTATGACCCCTATAGCAACCCTCCAAACTATGGCCAAGCCGATGCTTTAGTTGCGAATAATACAAAGCGGATACAAAAGGAGTTGAGTAAGTGGGAGGACCGTGCCGAGGAGGTGCGGAGCATCTCGAAACATCGGAAAGGCGACAACACATGATCATCGTCCTCCAGTGTGCTACATCTCTGGTGTCATTCCTCTTCATGGCCATGTGTGAATATGAATTTGTGTGATGTTCAGAAAGATTAGTGTCTAGAGGTGTAGATATCATACCAGTACAGTACCCTTATTGGATATTTTATGACAATTAATTTAACCAACCAGTGTTTTTACCACTTTTTGTTTGTATTTTTTCTGAGCATGTATTGCATGAGTCTGTCTTGGTACAAAACTTAAAATGAAAAAAATTCATAAGCTTATCCATTGTACTTTATTATTTATTTTCATGTGAATTTATTCCTTCAGAATTTTCAGGTGGCACAAACCAGGTTATGACAGTATTGAACATAAGTGTTAACACATGCTTTGTAGTGTCTTGGGGTGATGAAAGGTGGAGTGTATAGTGTTGACAGGAGTAATATTATTCTTCATGAGTTTTGTATACTTGGCAAGTGGTGTGTGACTCCTGGGAATAATAGTATTTAAGTAGTCATGGATTTTACAAAATATTTCCTAATGTTGAAAATGTTGCAGAATCACTTTGAGTAATTGATGTTTGTGAGAAGAGTATTGCAAGAGTTTTTCATCTAATATTGATGTGCAATTGATATCATTGATATATTTTAAAGAACCAACTTAATATAAGATAATTTCACTTCAGGAGTATGCAATCAGGGATGTGCAACATACTCTCAGCTGAGGCCCATGAGATGTGTGCTAGAGATCACCACAGGATCAAAGTCCCAGTTATGTGCAGTGTACAGAAAAGGGCATTAACAATGTTTGGTGAGCCACAGAAAATAATCAGGAGTCTAGGTCCAGCCCATGGATTGTAGGTTGTATATAAGGCCTTTATGTAATGGTCATTTACTTTTGAAAAACTTTGTGTCATCACTTTATTTGCAGGATATTTCTATCACAGATAATGGACTGGGGGTTAAATTTTATATTGCTGAGAGTTGTTAGGTGTTGTTTGCTGTAATACACACACACACATCTGGGCCTAGATATTACTTAAACTTGTGGCAGGTCACTGTGTCATCTGTTAATAACAACTACAGGTATGAATAACTCACTCTAGCATTGTAGTAATAGTAAAGTCAGATACTGTACAAGAATGTACGTAACCTGTACATTAAATAGCCATCCAAAATGTTTGAGGTACTATTCTTGAGGGTGGAGGAAATGGAATTACAGAATGGCAGATGTCAGTGTTTCATATTTTATATGTGAACTGTTATTTGAATATCATTTTAACTTCTAACATAAAGACACACAAGGTTGGAATAATGCAACTGAAATCAGTCTTGAAGACTGAGTTATGGTGAACCATGCCAGAGAGATGTTGAATTTCATAAGCCTTTTTAATGTTGTAATGTACGGTTATCCAATCTGAAGTTGTATCACAGGTGCCGTATATCATAATCATACAGAATTGTTTTTTTAATTTCGCTAGAATGTCGATGATGTACAGCACCAAATTTGAAACATATTAATTGTCGACAGCATTGAAAATTATTATATCTTTTAATGAAAGAGAATTCAATACATTGTAGTACATGTATAATGCAATGAAAAAGTTCTTGGATAGTTATCCACATGTATTTATGATCTTACTAATTATGATGCATTTCATCTGTTTCATTAAATGTAACATTTATTATTGATATGTAATATGTAATGCAAGCTGCTAGTATCAAGCATTTAGTGTCACTTACATCCCATTAAAAATTTTGATTTTTTTCATTAGTTTCATGAGCCTTCATAACTCTGTCAGTTCATGTCCCTTTGCTTCGACCATGTGCAGTTGTTAAAGAGTGAATTGATTGCCTCTTACCATTAACTTATCTTGAAAACTGTAAATTTCATTTGAGGTTGATATAGACACAAGCTCTGAGAGTGAGATTTGTACAGTTTATGTGTGGGAATAATGTGAGTTCCCATGTTACCAAAAAATTATGGTGAAGAAATGAGATCCAAGTCTTTCTCAAAGCACAAAGTAATGGATAGTTTCATGTGGTGCTTTTATGTAAATTAAGTGAAATGTTTGTTTGTACAGTTAGAGGTGAACATGACTTTGTCAGCTAGATAAGATAAGAAGGATGTATTATGTTGCCAAGTTGTCAAGATTTCTGTGACTTTTCTAACAGTGTATTGTCTCATATACCACTCCATTGCTAAAACTCAGTCCCGATTTATTGAGAAAATTGTGTACATTTATTAGACATGACAAGAATCTGTGTGTATGTTTATATTACTGATATTAATTACCAAAATATATTAATAAAAATATAGACTAATTTTTTATTGTGTAATGATGCTTGGAATATTTTAATTATATTTTTCAATGCTAATTACTCACCAACTATGGGTTTTCCAAGGAACAATTTAAGTGTTTTTGTGTTATTCTGGAAGAACTTAATTCGGGGTAGTAGGCAGCTACCAAACGGAGGTACTACCGCCTGGGAAGATATTGGAAGCATAATGTGTTGTCTAATGGTAGACCCTGCTGCCATATGGCATCACGAAAAATTGTGACCAAGTCCCAGGTTGATGATCTGACTTTCTGCCTCATTTACACACAATTGCAGGGTTTCAATTTTCTCTCTTACTATTGACAGCACAATATATATAACCTTTCTCACTCTTGATCTGTTCTATTCTTTTTACTCTTTTATTCTCCTATGTTATCAGTTGATAATAATAAATAATATATTAAGTGGAGCCTTCTCGGATGGGTCCCATTGGTCAGGAAGGTTGTGGACCCCAGGGTCGATCTGATCATCATCAAACTACTAGGGCCTCAACTGACGTCACTGAGGTTGCTGGAGGTTCGCCTTTTCATACACATAATTTTTCCAACATTCACGGCCTGAGATCCAATTTTCCTCCTGTGGAGCACCATCTATTAACTTCTTCCCCCGACTTCTTACTACTATCTGAACTTCAACTGACCAAAGCAGTTTCTCCCAAACCTTTTTAAGTCTCCATCTACAACCTTTATACCTCTTTCTGTCCTAAAGGAGATGTATGCGCCTACTGCAACACATGTACACCTATAGCTCGACTCACAGTTCTTGAATCTTCTCTTTATGATGTCATCTGGCTCAAAATATCTCTACCGACTATGAACTATTTTTCTTTTTTTCCTATACTGTTCTCCCAACTATACCAACTATTTGGAACTCTTTCACTATCTCACTTCTTGCCTGAATCATTGCTATCCACACTCCCCAACACCAAGAACCTCTACCAAGGGGATTTCAATGTACATCACAGAGAGTGGCTTGGCTCTGCAAGGGATGACCCAGGTGGAGCCAAGGCACACTCTTTTTCCTTACTTAATGATCTGAAACAAATAATTAAACACCTTACACGTGTTCCTGATCGACACGATCAACTTGCTAACATTCTTGATTTTTGTTTTACCTCTAACCCCTCACACTATTCATACTCAATTTCTACCCCTTGGGGTCTCCTGATCACAATCTTATTTCTATTAAATCAAACTGGGCACAACCACCTACCCACCCCCCCTGTAAATGGCAACTATGGCACTATTGGAGGGCAAACTGGCAATCTTTGCAAGAATTCTTATGTTCTTATGTTCTTATCTGGAGGCAGATGATTGTGGGAGTTGTTGTTTTACGTATTAACTATCGTGGGCATTGTCGGCAAGCACGTCTCAGTTGGGCACTGTCGGCAAGCACGTCTCTGTTGGGCACTGTCGGCAAGCACGTCTCTGTTAGGCACTGTCGGCAAGCACGTTTCTGTTAGGCACTGTCGGCAAGCACGTCAGGCACTGTCGGCAAGCACGTCTCTGTTGGGCACTGTCGGCAAGCACGTCTCTGTTAGGCACTGTCGGCAAAGCACGTCTCTGTTGGGCACTGTCGGCAAGTACGTCTTTGTTGGGCACTGTCGGCAAGTACGTCTCTGTTGGGCACTGTCGGCAAGTACGTCTCTGTTAGGCACTGTCGGCAAGTACTCGGTGCCGTCACATTACACACTGGGAGAATGATGGCCAATGTTTATTACTCAACTTGTAATGCGCGTTAAGACTGCAGTTGTTGAAGCACACTATTAACTATAACGTCAAAGTTTTGTATGATAATAGATTTTACTTTGAAGGGACTGACTGGGGTATTTCCTTCGATTATTTGTAACTTCAAAATGGTTATGGGAAGTGGCACTTGTTATTTATTAATGGTTCCAGCATAACAATATGTATATGAAGAAGTTAACTTGAATTGTTCACGCGAGAATAAAACTACAGGTACTTAGATGAGTATTATTGTTTTGGCGATAGCGGGAACCATTTTATTTTAATACACTGTAGTAATATTCCTCATTATCCAGAACCTGTCACTCATTTGTTTTGGAATGTCTGTAAAATATTCTGCACCTTATAGACTAAATTGTACAGTGTTTTACAGGGAGTCCAAGAAGTTGTGGGTGGGGGAACATGGCGAGGACACCAAGCCCACCCAGCTGTTTTTATTTTTATTTATTTAATTTTTTTTTGGGGGGGGGGGCATTTTGAAGCCGAGAGCACTTGGTATTAAGAGATATTCTGAGGTCATTAGTAATTACTTTTTACTATACAAAAAACACCTGAGTGCAATATTGCTTAAAGAAAAAGTACCTGATTGGAGTTTTCTGATGAAATGGGGAGTTTGGACCCCTCCCCTGGAGCCTCCCCTGCTGTGGACTTGATAGTAACAATAAATACAGTGACTTGTAGCATTATATACCTTCTGGAATTAATATCTGAAGATTCTCTTGCAGTATTCTGGTACCTTTTGGAAATATTCTATAGTACATTGTCTTACAAGATTCAGTACCTTTCTGTAACTTGTAAATCATCCATCTTTTCAAAATACAGTACAGTACTGTACTGTATTTTCTTGTGCCAAATCATGTGGGAAGTGTGCTATACAGTGTGTAATATTCTGTATGTTTAAGTGTTTGTGTCAGGTAAAACACGTTTTAATCCAATTACTTTTTATTTAATAATTTTTGGAATATTTTAAAACAAATATCTGTAGGTTGCTGTGAAAGCATACTGAAATATTAGCTGACGTGTTTGTGACTACAGTGAAACCTGCATATAATGGACCAATGTCTAATGGATTTTACTGTAGTTCGTTAGATGGAGGTTTCTCATCAAATGGAATCTTGAGCTCATAGACTACACCCTCCATATACAGTACAGTAGTCTTTTAAATGGAGGTTTCACATCTAGTGGAACCTCACTCTAATGGACTTCCTTTCCATGTGGTCCATTAAATAGAGGTTCCACTGTATCGATACTATACATTACTGTAATCATTTATTGATCAGTTACTGTATTTATATACAATATTGACTGCCACATGTGGACACAGGTAAACACTTTTCTTGCCTCGTGTTCAGTCAGGTTTAGGATATGAAAACACAAACAACTTTTCAACAGTTGAATGAATACTACAATATATATTTGGAAAACCCACAGAACACTGTGGCTCCTGCTGATGGAGCGTTGGCTGCCAGACTCACAGAAGGAAGCCGGGGTGCTTATTACAACCATCATCAACAGGCCAGCTGTTGGAGGTTGGTGTCTCCTACTGGAGGGACTAACGTGGATTTTTTATAGAATATTAAAATAACAAATCGGTTTGAGTTGTAGTTTATAGAACATTAGAATTTGTATTAAACTTTTTGTACCTTTTTTCTATTAAAGATGTTACATTAAAATTATGAATATAGATGCATAAAGCCATTTTTGCCCTTAATATACATAGTACAGGTACTGTACCTGTATTCAGTATTTAAAAAAAAATTACCCATACATACAGATTACTGTACAGTACTGTATTGTACAGTATTTAGATACAGCCCAGTGGATGAAACTGTTGCACAATACATGTACATCTTTAAATTAAGGTCGTGACTCGAATTATATTATGATTGATATCTTTTGTCAATATTTTCTACCTTATGTTATTAAATCCATTATAGAATCACTCATAATCTCCCATCTC
Organism: Homarus americanus; assembly: GCF_018991925.1. Taxonomy (NCBI): domain Eukaryota; kingdom Metazoa; phylum Arthropoda; class Malacostraca; order Decapoda; family Nephropidae; genus Homarus; species Homarus americanus. Next base: position 4,307,610 of record NW_024733231.1, read on the forward strand.
GGTTAAACTTTCATTGATATTTTTGTTATTCTCAAGTCTTCTTTGTTTAGTGTGTGTAAGAAAACCACCACCATATCACCACCACCACCATATCACCACCACCACCATATCACCACCACCATATCACCACCACCATATCACCACCACCACCATCTCACCACCACCATCTCACCACCACCATATCACCACCACCCATATCACCACCACCACCATCTCACCACCACCATCTCACCACCACCTTACCACCACCATCTCACCACCACTCACCACCATATCACCACCACCACCATATCACCACCACCACCTCTCATATCAATCATATATTAACTCCATGTATTTATTTCAGTTCAGCTCACCACCACCATATCACCACCACCCATCTCCACCACCACCCATCTCACCACCACCATATCACCACCACCACCATATCACCACCACCATATCACCACCACCACCATCTCACCACCACCAATCCACCACCATCTCACCACCACCACCTTACCACCACCATCTCACCACCACCATCTCACACCATATCACCACCACCACCATATCCCACCACCACCACCATATCACCACCACCATATCACCACACCACCACCATCTCACCACACACATCACATCAATCATATATTAACTCCATGTATTTATTTCAGATTCCAGCTCACCACCACCATATCACCACTACCACCATATCACCACCACCACCATCTCACCACCACCATATCACCACCACCACCATATCACCACCCCATATCACCACCACCACCATATCACCACCACCACCATCTCACCACCATATCCACCACCACCACCATATCCACCACCACCACCATATCACCACCACCCATATCACCACCACCACCATATCACCACCACCACCCATATCACCACCACACCATATCACCACCACCATATCCACCACCACCATCTCACACCACCACCATATCACCACCACCACCATATCCACCACCATATCACCACCACCACCATATCACCACCACCATCTCACCACCACCATATCACCACCACCATATCACATCACCATATCACCACCACCACCATATCACCACCACCACCATATCACCACCACCACCATATCACCACCACCACCTCCACCACCACCACCATATCACCACCACCACCACCCATATCACCACCACACCATATCACACCACCATCTCACCACCACCATATCACCACCACCACCATATCACCACCACATCATATCACCACCACCACACCATATCCACCACCACCACCATCTCACCACCACCATATCACCACCACCACCCATATCCCACACCCCACCATCAACCCCACCACCATATCACCACACACCATATCACCACCACCACCATATCACCCCATTCCCACCACCATCTCACCCCACCCCCATCCCACCACCATATCACCACCACCATATCCCACCACCACCATCCCCACCACCACCATACATCACCACCATCTCACCACCACCATCACCACCACCACCATATCACCACCACCATTTCCCACCACCCATATCCCCACCACCATCCCCACCACACTACCACCACCACCATATCACACCACCATCCTCCACCACCACCATCTCACCACCACACCACCATATCACCACCACCATCCTCCACCACCACCCATCACCACCACCATATCACCACCACCACCACATCACACCACCACCACCATATCACCACCACCACCTATCACCACCACCACCATATCACCACCACCACCACCATATCACCACCACCATCTCACCACCACCCATCACCACCACCATTTCACAACACCACCATATCACCACCACCACATATCACCACCACCACCATATCACCACCACCACCATATCACCACCATCCCCACCACCACCATCTCACCACACCAGCTCACCACCACCACCAACACCACCATCCCACCACCACCACCATCCACCACCCACCATCCACCCACCACCATCTCACCACCCACCATATCACCACCACCACCATCTCACCACCACCATATCACCTCCTCACCACCACCATATCACCACCACCACCATATTACCACCACCACCATATCACCACCACCACCATATCACCACCACCATCTCATCACCACCACCATCTCACCACCACCACCATATCACCACCACCACCATATCACCACCACACCCATATCACCACCACCATTTCACCACACCATATCACCACCACCACCATATCACCACCATATCACCACCACCACCATATCAACACACCATATCACCCACCATCACCCATCACCACCACCACCATATCACCACCACCACCATATCACCACCACCACCATATCACCACCACCATATCACCACCACCATCCACCACCACCACCATATCACCACCACCACCATATATCACCACCACCACCATATCACCACCACCATATCACCACCACCACCATATCACCACCACCACCATATCACCACCACCACCATATATCACCACCATCACCATATCACCACCACCATTTCACCACCACCATCTCACCACCACCACCACACCATATCACCACCACCACCATATATCACCACCACCATCTCACCACCACCATATCACCACCACCACCATCTCACCACCACCATCTCACCACCACCATATCACCACCACCACCATATCACCACCACCACCATTTCACCACCCCACCATTTCACCCACCACCATATCACACCACCACCATTTCACCACCACCATATCACCACCACCACCATATCACCACCACCACCATATCACCACCACCATATCACCACCACCACCTCACCACCACCACCATCTCACCACCACACCACCATCTCACCACCACCACCATATCACCACCACCATATCAACCACCACCACCATATCACCACCACCACCATATCACCACCACCACCATACACCACCACCACCATATCACCACCACCACCATATCACCACTACCACCATATCACCACCACCATCTCACCACCACCATCTCACCACCACCACCATATCACCACCCACCACCACCACCATCACCACCACCATATCACCACCACCACCATATCACCACCACCACCATATCACCACCACCACCATATCACCACCACCACCATATCCCACCAACACTCAACCTTTCACACCACCATATCACCACCACCACCATCTCACCACCACCACCATATCACCACCACCACCATATCACCACCACCATCTCACCACCACCATATCACCACCACCACCATCTCACCACCACCATCTCACCACCACCATATCACCACCACCACCATATCACCACCACCACCATATCACCACCACCACCATTTCACCACCACCATATCACCACCACCACCATTTCACCACCACCATATCACCACCACCACCATAACACCACCACCACCAATATCACCACCACCATATCACCACCACCACCTCACCACCACACCATCCACCACCACCTCACTATGTCAATCAATATTAACCCAACACTCACCACCACCATATCACCACCACCACCATCTCACCACCATCATCATCACCACCATCACCCACCATCACCACCATCATCCACCACCAATAACACCACCATATCACCACCACCAATCACCACCACCACCTCACCTCACCCCACCACCCACCACCACCACCATATCACCACCACCACACCAAACAAATCAACCACCATATCACCACCACCACCATATCACCCCACCACCCATATCACCACCACCACCATCACCACCACCACCATATCACCACCACCACCACCATATCACCACCACCACCATATCACCACCACCACTTCATCACCACCACCACCATATCACCACCACCACCATATCACCACCACCATTTCACCACCACCACACCACCATCCACCCACCCACCACCACCTCAACCAAATCAACCATATCAAATTTCAACCACCAATTCACATCACCACCACCAACCACATCAACCAATCAATCAATCAATTCACCACCACCACCATCACCACCACCAATTCATATCACCACCACCACCATCACCACCACCACCATATCACCACCCACCATCCTCAATCTCACCACCATTACCAACCAACCATCCACCACCAGCCCAACCACCACCACCATCCCAACCAACCAACCACCATCCACCACCACCATCCCAACCAACCAACCATCCTCAACCACCACCACCACCATCTCACCACCACCATCACCACCACCACCTCACCACCATCATCACCTCATCACCATCACCACTACCTCCTTCTTGATCACCTTTTGTAGTTAATCATTTTTAATTACAGAAATTTGGTGACCTAAATGAAGCTAAGTACCCAATGAACATAGTTACTGGAATAACATCATTCATCAAAATACAACCAGCAAAGCCATCACGTGAGGAGAAGCGACAAACAGGACTGCAAAAGAAGAGGGATCGAGAGGATGAGACGATAAAAGAAGAAAGAAGAATTATTAAAATTGAAAGCAGAGGAGCTGAAAAGGTTGGTCAGGAGATAAATTTATAGAAATATTTAAGTCAGAGCTGTTCTTAGGATTCATAATTCAAGTTTTATCCAAGTCTTAAATGGATTGTTGCATGAATGATGGGACAACATGGTGTTGGGTGGTTTAATGATATCCTGTATGAATTGTCATTAATTTTATTCTATTATAATTTTATAACAGACGCAACGAGGAAAGGATGAGGCGGGTACAGGAAGCTCGTGAAGAAAGAGAGCGTAAGGCTATAGAAGCAAAGGAATAACAAGACAGAGATAGAAAGAACAGAGAGGAGCGACTAAGAGAACAGTTGCACAGAAAGCAGCAACTTCTTGCTAAGAAACGTGCAGAAGAGGCTAGAGTTAAGAAGATTAAAGAACAGGTAGGTTTAAGCAGTAACCTTAGAAATTAAATTATTAACAGCTGTGTTGAGTTTAAAACTCTTATATATTGATACAGTTGTAATGGTCATGATAAGAGCTAACCTGAAAACCTTAAGGATTCATATTACGCTCAAACGTCCACAAAACCTTCTGAGTCCCCCAGTGGAAACGTCCCCCGTTTTCTCTGTTTCCCCCGTCTTTGTCTATGGGAGCTTGGAATATAATCCGCGGATTTAGTAGCAGACGCTGTATGCTGGGACCTGTTGCCATCCAACCCTTTGTAATCAATTTAATTTTGCTTTTGATAGCTGAGTCAGAGCATTGTTAGTGAAGATAATAGTAGAGAATGAAAATGAGTTCATAGTCTCAATTTCAACGTCAGAGTGTACCGTAAATTAATTCATCGGAATAGGAGTAGGTGGACTCCCTGGCCTAGTTTGAGTGAGGGCGCCGCGGGCATTTCTACCGTTAGTGAGTGCCCGTCCCTTCATCCATACAGGTATGCCATTCCACGCTGTGTTGTAATTTGCCCTTCTTTAAGTGATTTGACCCAATTAATAGTTGATTGTGCAAGTGTTACAGTAACGTAGTTGATATGCTCTGAGTAAAGTCATATTTACGTCTTTAACGTCCCCTGAAACGTGATGTTGTTGTCACCGGTTAGTGAGTGCCCGTCCCTTCATCCATACAGGTCCCTAACGCAGCCTAGGCCGTGTCTGTAGGGTGGATGTTGTGCCCACAATGTCTGGGGAGATGTCCGAGGTCCAGTAGGATCTGTTACCTTCGTGAGACCCGGCCGTCAGACACTTCAGACCACCTAGAGCCCCCATAGCTGGCTCGTCTGGCCCTAACGCTCGGCCGGCCCTAACGCTCGGCCGGCGAGGTGACCCCGGTTCACCAAGCCACACACCACTACCAGCCCCCATCATTGGTGGATGAGTGTCTAACTCAGTAGGGCTATTTGTGTGGTGGAATTAATCCACTGGGATCTCCAGAGTTCGTCGGATAGTACTCCATGGTGGCTGGACCCCATGGCTGTTGCTTGAGTATCACCCCTGACGACTGAGTGTTGTAGTGGCAGTTGCCCTGGTCTTTATGGTGCTAAGTGACTATAATAGTTGTGTTATTGAGTATGTCCACCCAGTAGGGTTGGAAGTGTTATTATGTCCACCCAGTAATGGTGTGAGTATGTTGAGCCTGAGGGCCTAGTACTAGATTTCGTCTGTTGGTACAAACAAATTCTTCCTCCTAATTTCATATTCATGTTTAAATAAACTTTGTATTTGTATAACTGTGTCTATTATTTACCTACAGTGTTTCCCGTTATTTCTTCCCTATTGCTTGATACTATCATTACATCTACCCACGAGCCTCCTATCGTCACGCTACCAATGGTGATAAGTATAAGAGTAAAAGGAATTGTTACTGGCACACAGAGGCCCTCATAAATGGTGGCAGCTCAAGCCCTCATAAATTGTGGCAGTTCAGCGGCATTAGGTACTCCTGAATGTGCTGCTTAAGGATCTGTTAACCAAAATTTGATATCTTGATTATAACTTGTTCAAATGGCTTTTAGAAAATGTTCAAATGATTTTTAGAATATTTTAATTACTTTTGCAATGCTAATTACTCGCCACTTATGGGTTTTCGAGGTCATTTCTTGGTGCTTGTGTATTATTCTGGATGCACTTAAATAGTTAGGCACATTAAATTTTAGCTCAGAGAGAAAAAGTATTTTTGGCCAAAAATCCTTTAAGGCTTTAGACTTACAATTTTTGTCATTTCGGCCAAAAAATGGATTTTGTTCAAAATTTCAGTATAGGTACTCCTGAATGTGCTGCTTAAGGATCTGTTAACCAAAATTTGATATCTTGATTATAACTTGTTCAAATGGCTTTTAGAAAATGTTCAAATGATTTTTAGAATATTTTAATTACTTTTGCAATGCTAATTACTCGCCACTTATGGGTTTCGAGGTCATTTCTTGGTGCTTGTGTATTATTCTGGATGTACTTAAATAGTTAGGCACATTAAATTTTAGTTCAGAGAGAAAACGTATTTTTGGCCAAAAATCCTTTAAGGCTTTAAGACTTACAATTTTTGTCATTTCGGCCAAAAAATGGATTTTGTTCAAAATTTCAGTATAGGTACTCCTGAATGTGCTGCTTAAGGATCTGTTAACCAAAATTTGATATCTTGATTATAACTTGTTCAAATGGCTTTTAGAAAATGTTCAAATGATTTTTAGAATATTTTAATTACTTTTGCAATGCTAATTACTCGCCACTTATGGGTTTTCGAGGTCATTTCTTGGTGCTTGTGTATTATTCTGGATGTACTTAAATAGTTAGGCACATTAAATTTTAGTTCAGAGAGAAAACGTATTTTTGGCCAAAAATCCTTTAAGGCTTTAGACTTACAATTTTTGTCATTTTCGGCCAAAAAATGGATTTTGTTCAAAATTTCAGTATAGGTACCAGGGCTGTGGAGTCGAAGACAAAACCTTCGACTCCGACTCCTCAAATTTTTATGCTTCCGACTCCGACTCCTTGGCCTATTTGTAACAACTATTTCTACCATCCTAATTGTAATTTGTATGTTGTAACCTGCATAGGTAAAAAGTAAAACACCGTGGCTATACTGCTACAGCTTTATTAATGATCTGGACGATATTTAAGAACTACAAAAAGATGATAGGCTTGACTTTCAAAGTTTCAATCAAAAGAAAAATAAATTTATTAAGAATTCAAGATATTAACTAGAAAACACCATTTACATGTATATCTAAAAGTTCGATCTCAGCATATGAATTTTGTTTAAGCTCATAATCTGATGTGGATCTAAATGATGATCCTACAATTCCTTTTAAAGTAAAGTTATATATTTATGTACATTAAAGAAATGAATACCTTATTAAGGAAAATGGATAAACCTTACATGATTAAGTTATTAAATTAAATTTGCCTTAATCTCACCAAAAACAGGTTGTAGCTGAGAGCCTCTGTGCAGTTTTCAACGAAACAAAATTTGATATAATTCAAAATTTCAAATGGTAAAGAAGAGACTATCGTCCAAAATTATAGTGCTATACTGTGCCTGCTACAATAAATTCATAATAATGCTTATAAAATGGAAATAAATTCTTTTAATAATTTAAGAAAATTAGTGGGATCAGTGGAATCACTGCAATGAATATGCCTGAGTTCATATATTTGTTCTTAGGAACAGAATAGCTTCAGTCGGAGTCGGAGTCGGAGTCTGGACAATTTTACCGACTCCGACTCCGACTCCACAAGCCGAAATTTCCTCCGACTCCTCGACTCCGACTCCGACTCCACAGCCCTGACCACTACTACTACTAGTTCAGCCCCTCATAAATGGTGGCAGTAGCAGCCCTCATACAGTAAACCCTCGATAAGTCGGCACATTTGGGCTCTGGCCTTGCCGAGTTATCCCAAATTCCGACTTATCGAGGCACTTTCCCCCTTCATACAAAAATTCAACAATAAAAAATTATCGACCCATATGTGTGTGTGTACAGGTAATTACTAAATGTCCAAAAGGGTAACACTTACCTGCACTGCAGGCGAAGAATGAAGCATCATTGTAGGTGACACATGTGTATGGTAGGTGACACAGGTGCATGGTAGGTGACACAGAGGTATGGTAGGTGACACAGGTATGGTAGGTGACAGATGCATGGTAGGTGACACATGCATGGTAGGTGACACAGAGGTATGGAAGGTGACACAGAGATATGGTAGGTGACACAGGTATGGTAGGTGACACAGATGCATGGTAGGTGACACAGATGCATGGTAGGTGACACAGAGGTATGGTAGGCGACACACAGGCTTGGTAGGTGACACAGAGGTATGGTAGGCGACAGGTATGGTAGGTGACACACAGGCATGGTAGGTGACACTGGCATGGTAGGTGACACAGGGGTATGGTAGGTGACACAGAGGTATGGTAGGTGACACAGAGGCATGGTAGGTGATACCGGTGACTAGATATGCCGAGATTTTTGCTGTTGACAACACAATATACATAATGTACATTATGTCGTTTCTCACTCTTGATTTATTTATTTATTTTTATTTATTTTTTTTTTACTATTTATGGTTATTTTTTATTATTATTACTATTATTTTGTTTATTAATTTTTTTATTAATTTTAATTATTATTATTATTACCCCCTGTATTATTATTATTATTATTATTATTATTATTATTATTATTATATCTTCGCCCCCTAGGCCCTGGTGTAGGTCAGTGACCTGTGCCCGGGTGGGCTAATCCCTGTAAAAAAGAAAACATTCCGAGAACATATCCATGCTGAGTTGTATAAAATTCCGAGTTATCGAGGGTTTACGGTATCTTAAAAGACAGGTTACATACGCATCAGCTTTCTGTGTATTTTTTCTTTAAAATGATTGTGACTCCATTTCTAATTTATCAAACCAGGAAGAAGCATGAAGGAAACAGGAAGAGGAGTCAAGGAAATTAAAGGAAGAAGAAAAGCAAAATGAGGAGGAAAACTATTATATCTGACAGAGCAACGCCGTCGTCACGAGGAAGAAAGGAAACTGTAAGTGTGTAGTGGATTCCTCCCCTACAAATGCTGTTTGTTGCTGCCTAACCGACCCCACGACTTCACCAGCCTGCCCTCGTGGTCTAGGTCAGCAACCAGCGCCGCCTTACATGACGGAGGTCAACTATTAAGCCACGCCTACCTCTGCTATATAAAACCTCACCTCGTGGTGACCTCTTTCTTACTACCCACAGCCACCAGCAAGCAACACCTCCTCCTCCTCTGCTCCTGCCTGGAGGCCGTCGCTCCCGCCGGCGAGCATGGCGACCCACAAGCTGTCCTCCTCTGAGCACCCTCACCAACCAGCTTTCTCTACTCAATGCTTGTAACCATGCTGCCTTCCCAGCACCAAGTTGCATAGTACATCCAATACAATATGTATACAGAGAGCACATTGTGAGCTTCCTTTCTCCATCCCATCCTGAGTGTGAACAAATATCTCGTACCCACAAATGGTGACCCCCGGAGATTCGCACTCACACAGGATGGAGGAGAAACTGATCACTCTCCCAGTCTTCAAGCAACATGGAAGACTGTCTTATCCACACAGAGGCAGCTCTCATTGGCTCTACAGCTACTGTCTCTACACCGCAGGTTAAACACCCAAGAGCAGCACTGCTTCTCTAAGCAGACACCAGTTCCTCTTCCTGCCCCAAGCACCACTTCCTACCGACCCCAACACACCGTCCTGCCTCAGACGCCCCCGGGCCCAGCAGTACCCCCTGCCACTGTCCTGGACCCTCCCCCTGACGTGGACCCTCCTCCGCTCCTGCCTGGCAGCCCCTGCTCCCGACGCGGCCCATGCGCCTGAGCGGCCCCACACACCCTTTTTTTTTCTCCCTCAGGTACTCCCTGCTACTGTCCTGCACCCTGCTGCTGTCGTGGACTCTACTGCTGCCATGCACCCCAGTGCTGTCATGGACCCTCTTCCTGATGCAGCCCCTGCTTCTGACCCAGACCCACACACCCCAGCAGGCGCATCTGAGGACTCTGTACCTGCCGCGAGAGAAGCACAACATTCATTGCCTCCACAACCCTCCTTCTCCCTCTTCTCCCACAGATCTCGTGTATCTAGACAAAGTTGTCTCCCCTAGCGGCCGGCTCATCCACGCCCTCGCCGTTATGTCTCACATGTGGCATGCACCGCCCGTTCTGCCTCACATGTGGAATGCAACCCTGCAGACAACAAGTCTCCTACACTGCCTGGAGGGAAGGGGGGAGTATTGTAGTGGATTCCTCCCCTATAAACGCCGTTTGTCGCTGACTAGCCGATCCTCGAATTCCCCAGTGTATGCCTCGTGGTCTAGGTTAGCAACCAGCGCCGCCTTACACGACTGAGGTCAACTATTAAGCCATGCCTACCCCCGCTATATAAGACCTCACCTCGTGGTGACTTACCTCTTACTACCCACAGCCACCAGCAAGCAACACCTCCTCCTCCTCTGCTCCTGCCTGGAGGCCCTCGCTCCCGCCGGCGAGCATGGCGACCCACAAGCTGGTCCTCCTCTGAGCACCCTCACCAACCAGCTCTCTCTACTCAACGCTTGTAACCATGCTGCCTTCCCAGCACCAAGCTGCATTGTACATCCAATACAACATGTATACAGAGAGCACATTGTGAGTTTCCTTTCTCCATCCCATTCTGAGTGTGAACCAATATCTAGTACCCCACAGAACTATGGTGCTCTTTTGAAAACCGAGTTATTTAAAAAATAGGTGTTAATTTAATGCTAGTGTTGTTTTAAGAACATGCTAATTAAATCCGTGTAAAGCGAGAGGTGACTATACTGCTCCGAGCCCCCATGTCTGTGACTCATCTGTGAGGGTGTGTAAATTCATAAAATTAGAGAGGTAATTCAAATTTTAAGTTAAAGCAGGGAGTGAAGCTGTTCCATACATTCCCCGCTGCTGGGCGAAGTTTTGCTGGTGGTGGATAAGAAGATATCATTTGGGTCATATGTGCTATGACAATATATTATAATATTTGTTTGTTTTATTTCAAGCATAATTGCTTTTATTGCACTTTTCAATTGAAACGTAAGCATCTTGCATTTGATACATCATATTTTTATGTAAAATAGATGCGCATTCAGTAATACAGTACCTCGTTATTCACAAGCCTGCTTATTCGCAATTTATATTTTAACAGGCATATTCTATACTTAGTACAGTACCTATATTCGCAAAGCATACCTTGCTTATCCGCAAAGCAAATTAGAAAATTGGAAGAAATAATTACAGTATGCTACATTAAATTTATTTTCACTTTTCAACCTGAAGTGATTGCCTTCAGTGGACCGCTCCCGAAATCCCAGGTGAACCCTGTTATTCTCTGCAAATACCACTTCTCCAGGATCGCCCACTGGTCCCCAGGTAGGGTCGTCCTCTACACTGATGGTTCTGTTGACCCCACTACAGGTAGGGCCGGGGCTGGTGTCTACATCTCCCGTCCTGATGCCCCTGAGCCTATCAAACTGTCTCTCAGAGTTTCTGACGGGGCATCCTCCACTCAGGCGGAACTAATAGCCCTCCTTGCTGCCCTTCTCGCTGAGGAAGAAGCAGATGGTTTCTGCCCCTTGCTTGTCTGCTGCGATTCCAGGTCTGCTCTCGACGGGATCGCATTTGGATCAGGGGAAAATAAGGACCTCATCCTCCGAATACGAGGGTTAACATCCACACTTCAGGATGCAGGCCGTCCTGTGACATTTCTATGGATGCCCAGTCATGTCGGTATCTTGGGGAATGAGGCAGCAGATGGCCTTGCCAAGACTGGCTGCAACAAGGCCACACCTGACTACGTTGTTCCCCACAATGTCCTCCGTAAACTTCCTGACCTCTCGTACGTCTATGGGAGAGGGTCGCGGAAAGGGGACGTGATTGCTGCCCGTATCATCATTGGGTATGACTTTGCTTGGGAGATTGGTATCCCGGCGTCCCCTGAGCAACGCTCTTGTGCATTATGCAGAAGACCCGACAGCAGCACCCTTATCCACGACC